>NC_069503.1:979258863-979268863 GCF_027579735.1 Bombina bombina
ATATATATATATATAGGACAACTCATTCATAATGCCAGTCATATTTTTAGGTTGCTTTGTTTTAGAAGCAACCAGAGTTGAAAATAGTTCCTATTTCTATTTAGCATTTGTTACATCATTTTAACTACAAGAAGATTATATGTAGCTAAGTTAAAGCATTACAAACGTTACAAATGTCTGTTGTGCATATAAACAGCATTATCTGCACAGATTTACAATATTTTCCAAGAAAAAGGGTTAAGTAGAAGTTGTTTATTTTTAATTTAAAACTAATAAAAAGAACATATATGTAGATAAAAGCTCATTGGCTGATAAATTAAACCCCTACAACACTAGTGCTCTACATTGACACTTCCATCAAGCATTAAAACAAAATGTATTTTTTTCAGTAAAGTAAAATCAATTTGAAAAAAAAAAGAAAAAATACAACTTTATTCATTTTAAAAGTACTAAGACTATTAATGCCACTTAAAGTAAAAATGATCTGCAACATCAAAAAATTAGGGTGCAACATAGAGTATCAAATGTTCAATACTGTATGTGATTCACCTGTATGTTTTTGTTGTTACTAAGGTTAAAGGGCAGATACCATATGATCTGGGAAACACAAAGCAGTGTCAAGAAGCCTTGCTTTATTGCAAATGGCTTCAATTTGCTGGATTGGTCATTTTCTAGTATATTTTTCATTCTCTTATTGAGAGTTGATGTTATATTGTCTATAATATTTGTAGTATTTTTGTCAGCTGGGTTTGTGCACCCCTCTAGTTACCATAATTGGATATGAAGAAACATCAATAGGGATTTTGGTTTAATTAGGTGAAATCTTTCTGTTAAAAATTACTTTAATGCTTTTTAAGAGATTCAAAATATGATGACATGTGTTTATCAAAAACACTCAAAGACTACTGCAAACATCAACACAACAATCAAGCTTCTATGAACTGACCTATTGCATTTAACCATTGAAATAAGCAAGTTCAATCTTTTTGCTACATTTAAAGGGGCGTAATACTCCTATGCTAAATCACTTGAAAGTGATGCATCTTAACTGTAAAAAGCTGGCAGGAAAATATCACCTGAACATGTCTATATAAAAAAAGGAATATATTTTACCTCACAATTTCCTCAGCTCATCAGAGTAAGTGCTCTGTAAAAAGCTATCTTTCAGTTACTGCCCAGCAGCAGGTAAAAAAAAGGAAGAAATGAGCAGCAGCCAATCAGCATCAGCAGTGTTGAGGTCATGAACTGTTTTACTGGGATCTCATGAGATTTCTAGTAAACTTCCTTAAACTGAATAGGGAAATAACATGAGTGTGCATGAGGCGCGCTCCCTTGCCTTACAGGCATACTGATTTGCTGCTTAAAGTCCTTTACAATGGGGTATGAACACTTAGAGATGTTCAGGTGATATATTCTAATAAGCTTTTTACAGCTATACTGCATTCCTTTCAAGTGTTTTAACATTTGGGTATCATGTCCCTTTATTTTTTTTTTACAATATTCTACAAATTTGCACACCTATGGTAACACCATATCTTTGTACTCAATTTACATTAAATACAATTTTTTCTTTATTAATTGTTTTCTTCACCAAAAATGTTTTTCAATTTTTTACCACATTTAAGAAAAATAAGTTTTATCTTTATGTATTTGTTTTACATTTATTAGCAACACCCTTTCTTTTTACTAACTTTCTGGATTGTCGTCTAACAAATGTATTAGCTGAGATATAGAAGTTGCTATAGCAACAGTTAAATGTGTATCATTGGCTGCTTTGCTCACTAGGCTTCTGCGTGAACACCTTTTATCAAGGGGGTTATAGATACTATAACATTGATTTAAAGGATAAAATGCACCTTTAAGTAAAAAATTAAAGGAATTGGATGAAATAATGTTAACATAAATGTGTTACACTTTCTTAGTTGGAGTAAAGAAATAAAAGCTCTATCACAACATAATCAGCTAATTAGGAGTATAATTCCAATTGGAAAATATTAATTAAGGAAAACATTTTAATTAGATAAGAATCAAAATTGAACCACTTGTCATCATAAAGTGCTTTAGACACACCTAAGCCTACTGTATAATGAACATTATTATCATAGCATAATATTGGACACATATAATACACTATATTGAGATGATGAGAGACCTTCTTCTAGAGTGAATTTCTAATAAGCTGCTGTTAATTATAATTAGTTATTACTGGCAGGAAAGTTAATTCTTGGGCAGATATCTCAACCACCTTGATAATTATTCTCCCTTGTTGGTTTGTGCTTGGCCATTTGCCAATATAATTGGAGAAAATGTCAGACATGAGCTAAGGTAAAACTCTCAAATAAATATGGACACATCTTATTTATCAATTTCTTCCTCCATCTTTTATTACTATGTATAAAATGGGGAAAAATAAAAATACATAAATGAATATTAGCACTGATCTTTTATTAAAAGGACTATCAAAAATAGTATAGTCAGTGTAATCTTTTTTGTTTTGAGCTTCCATCTTACTGATGATATGGTTAAATCTGCATCATGCATAAACATGTTTAAAAAAAAATGTGACAATTTGTTTACAGAAATAACATAAATAAGTAAGAAGACTATGCATTCACTTAAAGGGACACTGAACCCAATTTTTTTTTTCTTTCATGATTCAGATAGAGCATGCAATTTTAAGCAACTTTCTAATTTGCTTCTATTATCAATTTTTCTTCATTCTCTTGTTATCTTTATTTGAAAAAGAAGGCATCTAAGCTAAGGAGCCAGCAAATGTTTGGTTCAGTGCCAAGGACAGCACTTGTTTATTGATGCTGTCCAATCAGCAAGGACAACCCAGGTTGTTCACCAAAAATGGGCTGGCACCTAAACTTACATTCCTGCTTTTCAAATAAACATACCAAGAGAATGAAGAAAATTTGATAATAGGAGTAAATTAGAAAGTTGCTTAAAATTGCATGCTCTATCTGGGTTTAGTGTCCCTTTAAGATAGAAACACATTTTCTTTTCTCCTGTGATTCAGATAGAACATACAATTTTAAACAATTTTACAATTGACTTCTATGATCAAATTTGCTTCATTCTCTTTGTATCCTTTGGTTAAAAAAAGCAGAAATGCACTACTGGGAATAAACTGAACACAAAGGGTGAGCCAATGGCAAGAAGCATACAGTACATGTGCAGTCAATAACCAGCAACTAGCTCTCAGTGGTGCATTACTCCTCATCCTTCCGAGGTATGCTTTTCAACAAAGGATACCAAGAGAATAAAGCAATTTTGATAATAAACTTAAATTGGAAAGTTGTTTAAAACTGCATGCTGTACCTGAATCATGAAAGAAAAAAAGGGGTGTCCTGTCCCTTTAAAGTCATAAATGATAAAAGCAAGTAGATATTATAATGCATACTACACATTCAGCACCTTGTACAGCTCCTAGGACATATTCTATTTGGTACAGATGGATCAACCATGTTTTTACACACACAGTACTGAAAGCTGCAAACATTTCTACTTTTCTCTCTCAATTAGATTTTTATACATTGCTGACTAAGGGCCACATGAAGAGAACTTCCATTTACTACAATAGAATAGAACACATCCTTTAACTTTATGTACAAATATATAAATATACATTTAAAGGGACAGTAAACACCTTGTAAATACGACATACTTCTATAGAACAACATATCAGAGATGTTTAAACATTTTTTAAATAAATTAACATTGTGTTTGCTGCAATTTTTTTACAGCCAAACTCCACCTATCACTTGCTTTATTTGAAGGAGCCAAACTGGGCTTAAGTCTTCATCTGATGATGCTCGTCCTAATCATCATGCTAGTATAAAGTGCATTGTTTTGCAGTCTATCTATTTAGCTATCTGTTTAAAGATAATTAGGGAAATATGTGTAGCAGGATTAGCCTTGATAAGTCTAAAGTGTGTATTGCCAGCTCTGAAAATTAGAAAATTCACAGAGCTAAATAACATGAAAAGGCAATACAATAAATAATTAAAGTGTTTTGTTAAGCTGTTTTACTACACACAACTAAACATTTTAAATTAAAATGTCAAGGTGTTTAGTGTACATGGACATTCTACTCAAGTGCAGCTTTTAAACATTTTGCTTTTTTTTGCCTAAACAGGAGAAAATAAAGTTATTAGCTGACAGGTATTTCCTACTAATGCTCATTGGCTGACAGGTATTTTCTACTAAGGTTCATTGGCTGACAGGTATTTCCTACTAATGCTCATTGGCTGACAGGTATTTTCTACTAAGGTTCATTGGCTGACAGATATTTCCTACTAAGGCTCATTGGCTGACAGGTAATGCCTACTAAGGCTCATTGGCTGACAGGTATTTCCTACTAAGGCTCATTGGCTGACAGGTACTTACTACGAAGGCTCATTGGCTGACAGGTACTTACTACTAAAGCTCATTGGCTGACAGGTACTTCCTACTAATGCTCATTGGCTTACAGGTATTTCCTACTGAGGCACATTGGGTGACAGGTACTTCCTACTAAGGGTTATTAGCTGACAGGTACTTCCTACTAAGGCTCATTGGCTGACAGGTACTTTCTACAAATGCCCAATTAATAAAAAAAAAATATTAATAATAAATGGAACCTCATCATACTCCTTTAAATCACTTCCCAATACCATCTGAAAACAAATATATGTTTGCCACTTTAAAGGAGAGCCAGATAAAAATAAAATAAATGAAATAAATTCCAATGCAAAAAAAATAAATAAAGTTTTTAAATTTCTAAAGTGCAAATAAGGAGTTTATCCAGTTTTACCAAAATCCAAGTTGATGCTTTAAACTGCAAACTCCTTAGTGGAGGTTCCTAAATATAGACTTTTGTTTGTAAATAGTTTTTCCTCATTAATTTGCATCTATGAGTCATTTAGATAACATAACAGATGTTTCCTTTTACCATAAAAAATAAAAAAGAATGCGGAGGTAATTACTGGAAACCTGAAATTAGTCTGTGCTGCTGGAATGCACAACACACATCGCTAGGTTCAAACTTCCGTTATTCCAGTGGTGTTGCAGGTTAAAAAGTAGAAAAGCTAAATATTATTTTACATTATAATGACCTGTGTGAGATGATGTTGCTGGATGGTGCACAGTATGGCAAACTATCCAGCCAGTAATGCTGCAGAAAAGTGTCTTCATTTTAGTTCTATAAAACTCCAGCACAGAAAAAATTAAAACTGCTATTTTTTTATTTTCTTACTGAATTTCTTTTAAATTAGATTTCTTAATGCAACAGTCTTCCCTTCTATCCTCCGCCTCGTATCTTATCCCTTTCTGTTGTGTAGTGACATAGGCAGCAATGCAACACTTTTATTTTTTTTATTTGAGAGCCATACGGATAGATCTTTGATTGGTTCAGGTGCAAACATCAACTCAAAAAAACCCCCATACATTTGAAGTGGACAGGTGGTTGGACAATAAGTACAATTATAAACCACAATAATATATGGGCCAGATTTCAAGTGGTGCACTAACAAATTTGTTTGCTCATGCACTAACTGAGCTGAAAGTAAACTTTTAACGAGGACGGGTTATCACACGTATTACAAGTTGAAAGTATAAAGTTCAGGACTTTGGATATCGCAACTGCTTTAACTTCTCCCCACAGACTTCAATGGCTCACGTGTGACCAGACACGCATTAGACCAACTGCACTAAACCAGAAGGTAGTTATGTATATTTTACATTCCAATGTTCTTCACATAGAAGAATTTAAAAAAAAAAAAAATATATATATATATATATATATATATATATATATATTACTATATATGTCTGATTATTTTTGTTTTAAAAATATATATATATGTATATGGTTTACTATTTGATAACTTTTGCAAATAAAAGAATATATAAAAAAAAGGTTTCAAAATAAATTTGAAACACATTACAGTGCATTTCTAATTAAAATTTCATATTCCTTTATTATCCTAATTGATACCATATTTATTAGGATATCAGTAAATATTCAATTATACAATCAGTATATCATAATATTGACATGTGTTTGCTGTCCCTACTTGTTAGCTGAAAGGAACATTGTAATAATAAAAAAAAAATTCTGCATATGAAAGCATAGCAACTAAACATACAGCTAATACCACAGTTTTTACTGTCATCGGTTAATAAGGACAACTCCCACAGCTCATTTGAGAGCAGTGAGAAAAAAAATCAACTCAAAAAATGATTCCTAATAAAAAAAAATGTATTTATATTTTGTATACAGTATTTTATTTGCCCTCTCTCTTTGCATTGTATCTCTGAATGAAATTCAGGTGCTTGAGCATGGAACATTCTACACGTGAACCACTGAAATATTCCAATTGGCTACAGAAAAGGAGTTAAGATAACCAAAAGGAGTGTCCCTATATGCAAAACAGTACACATTTTGCTAAAAAAAACAAAAACAATTACACTTTCAAAGGAGTTTAAAACATATATTTTGTACATGGATTATTGTATTACTATGTATGCACTATGAATATACAAGAAAAAAAGTACAACTTAAATTTCCTTTAACTGAACATGTAATGCAAAGAGTAGTCGTAAAAAGGCTTCTTTAACATACCCCTTTAAGTCAATACTGACAAAATGTGCATTAAAAAAAATGGCATAATCACCAGTTCAAACAAATGTTTATCTATATACAAAATGAAATGGCCCAACACGTTACCTTCTGGACCTACAGAGCATGGCCCACAATTAATAATATGGCAGAAAAGCAGTTGTTTAAGTCACAAGGTGTTAATTCCTGCATAGAGTACTAATTCCTGATTTGAAATAAATGCTTATCTGTCTCAAGAGTGTTCTCATGAGATGAATTTGTTGTGATTCCTTAAACATCTGGTTGGCAAACAATCATCTCAGCTTATTCCATGGTTGCCAGCCGGGTTTGGAAACATATTCAGATGCAGTTGGCAGACTGCAGACAGAGTCAATAGAGATACAGATCTCAGATGTGTTTTTTTCAATAAATATTCTCCAAGTGGATTAAAGGAAGCAAACATTGGAATCATAATTTGGAAATAATTAATGTCCACCTTAAAAGATGATATTAAAAAAAAATCTGATACTAACATATGTCTGTAATATTAGCTACTTGGAAAAAACAATAAAATATGTAACATATAGAATACTGAATATTGAAAGAAGACAGAATAATGTTTTAAGATATGTTATATATAAACTTTAAAATGTTTTATGGATTTGAAATTATAAAAGTTTTTGTATTGTTTAACAAGTTTCGTGAGTGCCTTTCAACTCAGTCAATTGAAATCACATGGTGTGATTTGATCATTCTTGGTAAAAACACGACTCCTTGAGCGCAATCGAAAATTATGCTAGAATGATTACCACACCCTCAGAGCTCTGGTTAACTGTTTCCCGAAAAGTTGCGCAAAACACGTTAAAATACATTACAAAGTACAGTTCAACTCTTAATAACACCATCTAATAAAAATGATATACAAAAAATATTGAACACAAAAGTTATAAGTGCTCAAAGATATGAGACCTCATATATATATATATATATATATATATATATATATATCTATATATATATATATATATATATATATATATATATATATATATATACAGTATAAATATATATATATATATATATATATATATGTGTGTGTGTGTGTATGTACATAAGTATGTATGTAGTTATATGTGGTTTTTATGTATTTACAGACTTATATACACATATAAACACATACATACACATTTAGACATATATACCGTATAAGTGCATTGGAACCCTTTGCAGTTAAGTAGAATGAAAACATGTAAAAACATATTTATGCAATATTCATATCTAATAAAGTGTTATGCTATGTATTTTATTTACTGTAAATAATTCACCTTTCAATGTTCTGCACATATAGCGATCGGGTTTGCACGCGAGAGTTGGGTGCTAATTTTTTCCACTTTTTTGCTCCATTGATTTCTATGGGGGAATACATGAACGTAGTCGTGATATTCTAATTTGGGCTTTTAGCACTTGTTGGGTTAGCGTGCAAGCGAAAACAGTTTACTTTCAACTCATAATGCCAGCGCAATCCAACAAGAGCAAAAAACTTAATTCTAGTGCAGTTTGCGCTCCACTTGTAATCTGGCCCAATATATTTACGTCAATTACAATCCTTTAGAAAAATGTATCAAATGATTTATCTTAAAAAAATCCCTATAGGCACTAATGATAGTCTTCTGTATGAAAACAATACATATGTTTCTAAAGGATTTTCATCAACCCTTAACTTGATTGAAGTTCAATCCTAAGAAAGCTCATTTCTCTATAATAATTCAATTTTTTTTTTTTTACAATACATAAAAACAAAGGAAGCTCAGAATGTAGGCTGCTGTATATGATATTTTACAGCACGGACAGTATAACGAACTTACTTTTGCAAATGTAAAGTTTAATGGCCTGGTACTTTGATTCATATTGGCACTAGGGATAAAAATTGATTCAGTATGTATTTAATGGCACCAATTTAGGACAATCCTTAGATGCATTTAAAGATTTTCAAATCAATATAAATCTTGATCATTCTTAAATTCAATCCAAAGTATAACTATCACATAAGATAATACAAACATTACAGTTAAAAAATTGTAATTATGTGTCTGTGCTTATAGTCTGAGAATGAATGATAGAATTTAATTAACTTTGTTTGGAGATAAGAACGATCCAAGTGAAATAAATATTTTTAGAATGACTGGGCACATCATAGAACTATTGGTCTATCCTTGTGTGAAATACAAAAAAAGCACCAACTGTACAACAGACCAGAGTCATTAAAGGGACAGTCAACTCAATTTTTTTATTGTTTAAAAAGCTAGATAACCCCTTTATTACTAGGGTGACCATATTGCCGCTTTAAAAAGGGATAGATATGAAAAATACATATGTCAGGGTTCTTATACAAAACATTTCTTTAAACAGCCCTGACATATGTATTTTTCATATGTGTCCCTTTTTAAAGCAGCAATATGGTAACACTATTTATTACCCATTCCCTAGATTTGCACAGAAAACATGGTTACATGTCTAGGCCCCCTGATCACATGACTTTATCTATTGACTTGCATTTAAGCCAATTAGTGCTGTGTTGTTAGAATCCTAGGAGTGTCAGCACAATGTTATCTATATAGCTCACATGAACTAGCTTCCCCTAATGTGAAAAGCAAATACAAAAACGTGATCATGGGGCTGTCTTTAGGGACTTGGTAACAGACAGAAATTTAGAGGTTTAAAGGTTATAAAGTATGTTAATATAACCATGTTGGTTGTGCAAAGCTGGGGAATGGGTAGTAAAGGCATTATCTATCATTTTAAACAAAAAAAAATTGTATTGACTGTCCCTTTAAAGGAATAATAAACCCAATTTTTTTCTTTCATGATTCAGATAAAGCAAGCAATTTTAAGCAACTTTCTAATTTAATCCTATTATTAATTTTATTTTTTCTCTTGCTATCTTTATTTAAAAAGAAGAAATGTAAAGCTCTGGAGCCAGTCTATTTTAGGTTCAGCACCCTGGATAGCGCTTGCTTATTGGTAGCTACATTTAACAAACCAATAAGCAAACATAACCCAAGTTCTGAACCAAAAATGGTCCGGCTCCTAAAATTTACATTCCTGCTTTTTAAATAAAGATAGCAACAGAGCTCATTTTTTTATATAAAAGGAGTAAATTAGAAAGTTGCATAAAATTGCATGCTCTATCTGAATCATTAAAGAAATTTGGTTTAGTATCCCTTTAAAGTATTTTGATGTATTAATCTGAAAGCTACATCTTGAAAGTAGCAGTGACAATGGAACATTACATCTTTTTAAATATATATTTGTTTTAAAAGAAGTGGGTATTATAAGTAGAAGGATTTGACATGAATTAATGATAAACTACTGTAACTATCTGTGATTCAATTTACCAAATTCTAATTGAGTAATATT
>NC_069503.1:980001363-980131363 GCF_027579735.1 Bombina bombina
GTGCTCCTGTTCTCTACACTGTCCACTTCAATCAACCCACCAAACTACATCTACCTCTAAGACTCTTTTTGCTGATCCAACTTCTGGAACTCTCTACCTAACTACATTAGACTTCTTTGCAAACTTCGAAAGCCCACCCCTGTAGAGACTCTTGCCACCTGCCTTTTTAGAGATCCTCTTCATCCTAACTTGCAAAATAAATCTTGAACAGCTCTGTCTCATTACTACAAGTACAAACTACATGCCAAGCTAGCTTACATCTTTGTTGCCCCACCCTTCAGCTTGCAAAATTTTAAAATGTGTCACTTTTTAAAAAAAATATTCATGAAACAACGGAGTAACTTTACAGATTCTAAAGAAAAATGTTTTATAGCCATTTATTGATGCATAATATATTGTATTGATTTACTAAATATATTATTGTATTCATAAGAATGGTTTTAGTAAATATACACATTTATTTATTTAGAAAATATTTTGGACTAAAAATTATATAATAACCAAACATGATGGTAATAACCAAACACTGTTGAACAAAAAACTAAAAAGTTACTTAAAATAATATAACATATAATTGCATGGCAAAAACGAACTGTTAAAAAAGTAAATACTGTACATTGCCTAGTTTTTTTTCTTTATGAACATCTGGACTCATTAGCCCAATTCTGTTGTTACCCTTTTCAAAGAAGAATTGTAGCCATAATTTGCACCATGACACACGCTTGAATTAGTTATGTTGACAACACAATTTAATAATAAGCTTTAAGCCCTGAAAAGGTACCACATTCTAAGTAATCTTAAAATCAGCAATGATTGTACTAAACAGTTTATTTCATATGTATGGTGCTTATATTGCTAAATTTTGGAGGAAACAGTAAATTAAATAAAATGTGAGAACAAACTATAAATGAATTTTAAACATGCTAATCAGCCATATTTTGTACTGCACGTTTCAATTAGTTATGCATATTTTGTTTTACATTTAACATATGCACAATATTTTCTTCCATGTTTTCCTCAGATTTGAAATACTAGTCAACAAAAATGAGATGGTTTATATTTAATAATGAGTTATTTTGACATTGCATAGGTGTGATTGATATAAATAATGACAATTAATTCAGTTTGGTTTTAGAGTCATAAATAACTGAGGGCTAGATTACGAGTTTTGCGTTATGAGCGGCTAGGTACTAACATGCAAGTTATTTCCACCGCTCACCAATTACAGGTTTCCAAAAACCCGGGGTTAGCAGGCAATATGTCAGCGTTGAGAAAAATTATTTCAGCCAATTGGAATTAAAGGTGAAAAAAATCCTATTGGAACAGCCAATAGAATGCAAGCTCAATCCTATTGGCTGATTGCATCAACCAATAGGATTTTTTCACCTTTAATTCCGATTGGCTGAAAGAATTCTATCAGCCAATCGGAATTCAAGGGACGCCATCTTGGATGAGGTCATTAAAAGGAACCTTCATTCATCAAGAGGATTCAAAAGAAGAGGATGCTCCATGCCAGATGTCTTGAAGATGGAGCCACTCCACGTCGGAAGGATGAAGATAGAAGATGCCGTCTGGATGAAGACTTCTGCCTGCCTGGAGGACCACTTCTTGCCGCTTGGATGAAGACTTCTCCCAGCTTCGTTGAGGACTTCTATCTGCTTGGATGAAGACTTCTCCGGGCTTCATTGAGGCTGGATGTCTGGTCTTTAAAAACTGTAAGTGGATCTTCGGGGTTAGTGTTAGCTTTTTAAAAGGGTTTATTGGGTGGGTTTTATTATTAGATTAGGGTTTGGGATGAAAAAGAGCTAAATGCCCTTTTAAGGGCAATGCCCATCCCTTTTCAGGGCAATAGGGAGCTTAGTTTTTTTTAGATAGGATTTTATTTGCGGTGTTTGGTTGTGTGGGTGGTGGGTTTTACTGTTGGGGGGTTGTTTGTATTATTTTTACAGGTAAAAGAGCTGATTTCTTTGGGGCAATGCCCCACAAAAGGCCCTTTTAAGGGCTATTGGCAGTTTAGTTTAGGCTAGGGTTTTTTATATTTTGGGGGGCTTTTATATTTTGATAGGGCTATTAGATTAGGTGTAATTAGTTTAAATATTTGATAATTTATTTTGTGTAATTTATTGTTTATTATGTTTTGTAATTTAGTTAATTGTATTTAATTAATGTAATTGATTTAATTGTAGTGTAAGGTTAGGTGTTAGTGTAAGACCGGTTAGGTTTTATTTTACAGGTACATTTTATTTATTTTAACTAGGTAGATAGTAAATAGTTAATAACTATTTACTAACTAGTCTACCTAGTTAAAATAAATGCAAAGTTACCTATGAAATAAAAATAAAACCTAAGATAGATACAATGTAACTATTAGTTATATTGTAGCTAACTTACGTTTTATTTTACAGGTAAGTATTTATTTAGTTTTAAATAGGAATAATTTAGATAGTAATTGTAATTTTTATTTGGAATAACTTAAATTATGTTAAAGTTAGTGGGTGTTAGGGTTAGACTTAGGGTTAGGTATAGGGGTTAATAACTTTAGTATAGTGGCGGCGATTTTGGGGGCAGCAGATTAGGGGTTAATAACAGTAATGTAGGTTGCGGCGATGTTAGGGACAGCAGATTAGGGGTTAATAATATTTATTATTAATTATTTTATTATTAATATTATTTTAGTGTTTGCGATGCGGGAGTGCGGCGGTTTAGGGGTTAATATGTTTATAATAGTGGCACTGATGTTCGGAGCGGCAGATTAGGAGTTAAAAATTTTATTTTAGTGTTTGCGATGCGGGAGGGTCTCGGTTTAGGGGTTAATAGGTAGTGTGTGTGTTAGTATACTTTGTATCACTTTAGTTATGAGTTTTATGCTACAGCTTTGTAACATAAAAGCGATAACTACTGACTTTCAGTTTACGGTACGGATCTTGTAGTTATGGGCTGTACCGCTTATTTTTGGCCGGACAGGCAAACTCGTAATAATACTGGCATTTTGGAAATCCCATTGAAAAAATGACTTTTTGAAAGCTGCGGTAGTTATGTTGCGTGATGGCCAAAAATGTGTGCGGTACAGCTATTCTGACAAAACTCGTAATACCAGCGGTAGGGAAAAAGAGCCATAACGCTGCTTTTTCACCATAACGCAAAACTCATAATCTAGCCGTGAGATTTTCTATGTTGACTTAGATATTATAATGTATATGAGTTATGTTATGGAACCTTGGCAAATCAGAGTTGTGTCATGTGGATGTTATCTATACAGTTTTTATTAATAAAAAAACAAGAGAGCTTTTTCGACCTTTTAAATTATAAACAAGATTAACACATGCAAACGTGTGCCACTACCTTCATAAATAAATATACAAAACTATCCTCTTACAAATTCTATTAAAGTGGCAATCCAAAGAAAAGGTATAAACAGTACAACACATTTTTTTATTGCTGAAGTTTTACAAGAAAAAAGTACAGACATTGGGCCAGATTATGAGTGGAGTGCTAACTGTAGTGCGCGAGCGATATTGTTTTCAATTCAGACCTTGAGTAAAGGGTAGGGTAAGAAAAAGAAGTTGCATTATTAGTGTTTATATCAATGTAACTGTAGTTTTACTAAATACATGTAAAATTACAGTTACACATATAAAAACTACCTGCTACAAATTATTAAAAAAAAAATATAATAAAAAAGTTATAAAGGCTCAAAGATGTATGGCATGTATGTTATTTGAAAAAAAATGGCTGCAAAGGGATTTACCATATACATCTATACATCTATATATATATATATATATATATATATATATATATATATACAGGGAGTGCAGAATTATTAGGCAAATGAGTATTTTGACCACATCATCCTCTTTATGCATGTTGTCTTACTCCAAGCTGTATAGGCTCGAAAGCCTACTACCAATTAAGCATATTAGGTGATGTGCATCTCTGTAATGAGAAGGGGTGTGGTCTAATGACATCAACACCCTATATCAGGTGTGCATAATTATTAGGCAACTTCCTTTCCTTTGGCAAAATGGGTCAAAAGAAGGACTTGACAGGCTCAGAAAAGTCAAAAATAGTGAGATATCTTGCAGAGGGATGCAGCACTCTTAAAATTGCAAAGCTTCTGAAGCGTGATGATCGAACAATCAAGCGTTTCATTCAAAATAGTCAACAGGGTCGCAAGAAGCGTGTGGAAAAACCAAGGCGCAAAATAACTGCCCATGAACTGAGAAAAGTCAAGCGTGCAGCTGCCAAGATGCCACTTGCTACCAGTTTGGCCATATTTCAGAGCTGCAACATCACTGGAGTGCCCAAAAGCACAAGGTGTGCAATACTCAGAGACATGGCCAAGGTAAGAAAGGCTGAAAGACGACCACCACTGAACAAGACACACAAGCTGAAACGTCAAGACTGGGCCAAGAAATATCTCAAGACTGATTTTTCTAAGGTTTTATGGACTGATGAAATGAGAGTGAGTCTTGATGGGCCAGATGGATGGGCCCGTGGCTGGATTGGTAAAGGGCAGAGAGCTCCAGTCCAACTCAGACACCAGCAAGGTGGAGGTGGAGTACTGGTTTGGGCTGGTATCATCAAAGATGAGCTTGTGGGGCCTTTTCGGGTTGAGGATGGAGTCAAGCTCAACTCCCAGTCCTACTGCCAGTTTCTGGAAGACACCTTCTTCAAGCAGTGGTACAGGAAGAAGTCTGCATCCTTCAAGAAAAACATGATTTTCATGCAGGACAATGCTCCATCACACGTGTCCAAGTACTCCACAGCGTGGCTGGCAAGAAAGGGTATACAAGAAGAAAATCTAATGACATGGCCTCCTTGTTCACCTGATCTGAACCCCATTGAGAACCTGTGGTCCATCATCAAATGTGAGATTTACAAGGAGGGAAAACAGTACACCTCTCTGAACAGTTCTGCACTCCCTGTATATATATATATATATATATATATATATATATATATATATATATATATATATATATATATATACTATATATGTGTGTGTGTATAGATGTATTTATATTTACATATTTATATGTGTATACATGTATTTACATATATATATATATATATATATATATATATATATATATATATATATATATATATTATAAAAATACACATATTAACACTCAAATTCATATGTACCCCAAATATATCTATGCATTGGAGCCCTTTGCAGTCAAATACATGAAAAAGCATATTTATTCAATATTAATATTTAATAATGGTTTTAAAAGTGTATGTATATATTTCACATTCCAATGTATTTTCCATAGATATTCATATATATATATATATATATATATATATATATATATATATATATATATATATATAATATATATATATAATCTATAACCAGCTAGTAAGGATTTTAGTGGCTAGGGCCAGGGCACCGCTGTATAGTTAATTGTGGTGGTCCTGGTGCAGGAAGTTTAAATAATTACAATAATCTAAGAGAAAACTTTAAAGGGACAGTCTAGGCCAAAATAAACTTTCATGATTCAGATAGAGCATGTAATTTTAAACAATTTTCCAATTTACTTTTATCACCAAATTTGCTTTGTTCTCTTGGTATTCTTAGTTGAAAGCTTAACCTAGGAGGTTCATATGCTAATTTCTTAGACCTGGAAGCCCACCTCTTTACAGTTTTTCACCACTAGAGGGTGTTAATTCACATATTTCATATAGATAACACTGTGCTCGTGCACGTTAAGTAATCTGGGAGCAGGCACTGATTGGCTAGTCTGTAAGTCTGTCAAAAGAACTGAAAAAAGGGGCAGTTTGCAGAGGCTTAGATACAGGATAATCACAGAGGTTAAAAGTATATTATAATAACTGTGTTGGTTATGCAAAACTGGGAAATGGGTAATAAAGAGATTATCTATCTTTTAAAACAATAACAATTCTGGTGTAAACTGTCCCTTTAAGTAAACCTAATCCCGCATCCCCCCATTTTCAGCCAATCAAATACAAAATTCTTACACCTCTCTTTCTAGAACGAAACAGTGTATACATAATACTCCAATTAAGATAAATCAAAGTAATATTTATTAGGGCAAGAAAAACAAAACAATTCAACTGAGTCTATATCAGGAATCCCTGTATAAATGTTACTGATAAGTATATCAAACTGCAATATTCTTACCGGTAACATTTATACAAGGATACATGATATAGGCTCAGTTGAATTGTTTTGTTTTTACTGCCCTAATAAATATTACTTTGATTTATTTTAATTGGAGTGTGATGTATACACTGGTTTGTTCTAGAAAGGGAGGTGTCAGAATTTTGTATTTGATTGGCTGAAAATGGGGGGATGCGGGATTAGGTTTTCTTATAGTTTTCTCTTAGATTAATATATATATATATATATATATATACACACACTCACTTGCCACTTTATTAGGTACACCTTGCAAGTACCGGGTTGCACTCCCTTTAGCCTTCTGAACTGCTTTAATTATTCATGGCATAGATTCAACAAGGTGGTGGAAACATTCCTCAGACATTTTAGTCCATATTGACAAGACAGCATCACACAGTTGCTGCAGATTTTTCTGCTGCACATCCATGATGTGAATCTCCCGTTCCACCACATCCCAAAGGTGCTTTATTGGATTGAGATCTGGTGACTGTGGAGACCATTGGAGTACAGTGAACTCATTGGGGCATATTTATCAAGCTCAGTATGGAGCTTGATGCCCCGTGTTTCTGGCTAGACTTCAGGCTCGCCGGAAACACAAGTTATGAAGTAGCGGTCTAAACACCCCTGCTCCATAACCTGTCCGCCTGCTCTGAGGCAGCAGAGAGACATAGCCAGAAATCAACCTGATCAAATACTATCGGGTTGATTGACACCCCTGCTAGCGGCCGCAAATCTGCAGGGAGCTGCATTGCACCAGCAGTTCACAAGAATTGCTGGTGCAATGATAAATCCCAACAGCGTATGCTGTCAGCATTTATCGATGTGCAGCGGACATGATTCGCTATATTGGATCATGTCCGCTCACACAATGATAATTTGGCCCCATTGTCATGTTCAAGAAACCAGTTTGAGATGATTTGAGCTTTGTGACATGATCACAAAACACTTGCAAAATCATTTGCGCTCCACTTGTAATCTAGCCCTTAGCGTTTAGTGTGACTTTGAATTATTATTTATGCTATTATTTATAAATGTATGTATAAACCACATTTTAATTAATAAATAAAAATTAGATACATGTTGATTTTATGCAAGCTATTATTACAGTTTTAAATGCTTAAAAAGTTTCTTCTAAATCAACTGTAAATGTTAAGAATATTGTTAACTTGTCATTAGATAATCAGAATATAAAGTGAAGTAATCAGATTTCATGAATTTTCATTTGAGTCAAACCTATTAATATTGCTTTTCAGTAAAAAACGGAATAATCAAATGAGAATCATTATGTGACTTATAATAATAAAACTCCAACAGGCACTGCAGTATGTAATTGCAGATCTAAGACTTTGTTAAGTTTATGTGGCAGACAGCAATTCAGAAAGTGATTTTGCTAAAATTGTTCCCCAAAATGAATTGTTGTTTATTACAATTTAGAATTCACAGAGCTTTTGAGAAAAAAAATAATAGCAAATGTTAACCTGTAATTATTTGGTAAGCATATGTATAATCATGCTTCTGCATTGGGCTCATGGATTGTGTGTAATCTAAAAATTGTAAAATATCAACCAAGCAAAATATATCTGTTAAGAAACACATATGTAAACTCTTATCTATAAATGTATCAAAAATAAATTACATTGGGGGGCGGAGCCTATGCTTGGAGCGGCAGGACATGTCTCAGTGAAGCTCCTGCTTATATTTTATTAACTTTGCTTTTTAGCTTCAACCAAGAAGAGTTACTTTGCTAGGACTGCTATACTTGGAAGCTAAGATTGTCTACCTACTCTACCAAAAGTTCAGGAGCGGATAATTGTCACCCTGACCTATGTTATTCAAGTGAGCCACGCATAACTTCTGTGAACTAGGCCATCATTGATTTCGAGATGGTGAACAGCATGGCTGGGGCTGCCACATACATTCCCCCCCAGGCCTCTGGGTCAAAACGTACGCAGATACGATTATTGCTACAAGCCCTTGTTCTACACCTATGATCTATTAGGGCTACTTCACATGGTCTTATTGTACAACATGGAAGATATCCAACAGGAGCTACAAATTCTCTTTACAGATTTCAAAGTGGATCTGCTTAGGCAGGTGGAGCGCTTGGGCCAGATTGCTAACTTCGACGATATTCAACTTTTGGATCGCTGGCAACTACCCGTTGAAGAGTTACTACTCTCGAAGCAGCAGGAGCAGGGATCTGAATGCAATGGAATGGTGTGTGACGGCCTGACCTCGTGGCAAGCGGTCGCTCCTGAGGAGCGGGATATAGTTCAATCAGCTCATCTACCTGACAAGTCTATGCCCACACAGGGCGATCTTCATGTTCATCCAGTGATCCTGCTTGGTGCTCTGTGGTTGGGGGTGAGGGGCCCTAGATAACTGATCATGGAGCCTCACCTGCTTGCTTGGATGGTTAGCACGGAGGAGAGCGCTGGGCGCTTACACAAGCAGTTGAGCCTGGAACCTTTGTCCTTACTGCTGCAACGCTGTTCCGGAGAGGCCAAAGTTACTGCCATGGAAACCCCACCAAGTTTTCTTGAAACTCCATTGGGAAATATCCTATGGCATTTCGATGTGGGGTAGGATAATATTTATCAGCCAACAGAGACTATCTTGATCCGTTTGTGTGGCATTATATCGGACCTTCTTGGGAGATCCTCCAGTTAAATATAGGACTTATGGTTATCTTTATAGTTAGGCACATTCTACTGCTTACTGCATTCTACTGGGTTTTGGTTACTATCCGTTTGCTTTTACTAGGGAGTTCTTTATTATACAAAGATACTTATCTTATATACTTTTAGCATTACCGTGTGACTTTGAACATTGACGCTTGCTATTTTGAATAGGCAATTACTGGGTCATAGGCCTGGCTTTTCAGTGATGTACTAACTAGATATTTGAAAGAAATGTATATTGATCTCTCATTATGCTTCACTTTAATATATACTGCGGTGTTACAACATTTCCTATTGGTTAGGCTGTGTCTTACTATTAGAATAATATAACTCCTTATAGACTACTTGTATGCTAGCTAAGGGGGAGCAATATTGGACCTAAGGCTCCTATAGCATCTTAGTTACTAAATAATATCTCTGATTTATTAGATGTCTATTTATGCAGACATGAAGCAGCATTAAGTAACCGTATAGTGTTGGTAGAGTAGAACTCAAGGCTACACTTCTGTCTGGGAGTTTTTATTATTGCACCCATCTAACTTCTACTCAGCATACAAGTGAGTTTTTAACATAGACATTTATTGTTGATTCGGTATTGGCTAGGTTGGGAGCCCATTGTTCCAGGGCAGAGTTAGCTGAAACATTGGAAGAATTGTGTATTGACATTTAACGATGGTCTAATGTACATCCTATTAAGCTATTAAAATATATATCCCCGGTTAGGCAGTGATCAAATATTGGAACTTTACAAAGCCTTATAGATATCTCACATCCCCTTCGGTGGTGAGGGCAATAAATTACTGTTATACAAGTACCCCAAAGCCCCCACAAATTTATGCTTATTGAAGAACACCTTAGATTTTTTTAGGATTTCTTTGTATATCGCAATAAGTAGCCCTACTTAACTCTATTACATGTATCCCTTGTATTTCAGTATAGTCCAGTTGTTAGTGCTAGCTGAATGGGATTATCATGAATAACTATCTATATATAATAAAGATCCTCCCCATAGTTGTCTCTTAATGATAACGGAGGTCCAGAAGTGACTTCTGTTAGTGTTGGGAGGTTAAAACTTAAGGTTACTGATAAATGTGTACGGAGACATAAGTCAGACATCACTAATAGGCTTGGAAGCTCAGATTGCTGGGTATATCTATTATGCAAGAAATGTATTCTATAACACTGAGTTGCAGGTATCTATTTGTTGTCCCTTCCTGATGACAGATATGGGTCTCTTTGTTTACTTATAAATTTAGACAAGTATTAAAGAAAGCTTCTTTTCCAAAAAATAACTATGCAGATCTAAATATCTTTTCACTATCTGCCACGTATTGATTAGATTATATGTTAAATTTAAAGGGAGAAGGCTATTATTACAAAAATGCTTTTGTAACTGTACGTAATCTTTTGATGTCTGAAATTGCTGTAACTTTATATGAAAAAGTTGTTGCTTGCTCTACCATGTGGAGACGAATGTCTATACTGCTAAATCTTCATTGTTTGTAATTTTGTGCATAAACCTTAATAAAAATTATTATAATTTTTATTTTTTTAAATGACATCATGTTGCATACTGAAGTGAACGCCTTCACACCTTGCCTAACTAGTATGCATAGTCAACAACTCCACAAAGTGTATTGATCTTCTTTCTGCATCAGATAGAGGATTCAAACCAGGGTTGGACTGGGACCACAAAAATGCCTAGGGATTTTTAGTACAAGCAGCTCCTATTCAGCTAGATTACAAGTGTGGCGTTATGAGTGAAAAAGCAGCGTTAAGCTGATGTGGTGCCACTCTTCAAAAAGGGAAGCAGGGATGATCCAGAAAGCTATAGACCAGTTAGTCTGACATCAATAGTCGGGAAGAAATTTGAAGGGATTATAAGGGATTATATTGATGAGCATATTCATGTAAACAAGATTATGAGTTCTAATCAGCATGGTTTTAGGAGAAATAGATCATGTCAAACTAATATAATTAGATTCTACGAGGAAGTAAGTAAAAATGTAGATAAAGGAGAATCAGTTGATGTGATATACTTAGATTTTGCAAAGGCATTTGATACAGTGCCACATGAGAGATTAATGCACACAATTAAGGGACTGGGAATAGCTGAAAATGTTAGCTCATGGATAAATAATTGGATAAAAGATAGGGAGCAACGAGTAGTAGTAAATGGATCATACTCAGATTGGACAAAGGTAATCAGTGGAGTCCCCCAGGGATCAGTACTCGGCCCTGTTCTTTTTAATATTTTTATAAATGACTTGGAGCAAGGATTAAATAGCGACATCTCTATTTTTGCAGATGACACTAAGTTAAGTAAGGTCATTAGGTCAGAGCAGGTATTTTTTAAATGGAACAAGACTTAGCCAAACAGAGGAGGAATGGGATTTGGGAGGTGTAATAGATAACAAGCTAAAGATGGGTGCACAAATGCAGGGCAGCGGCTTCAAAGGCTAATAAGATACTAGCATGTATTAAAAGAGGCATTGATTCAAGGGAGGAAAGCATAATTCTGTCACTATATAAAGCCCTGGTAAGACCTCACCTTGAGTATGGAGTGCAGTTCTGGGGACCGAGCGTAAAAAAAGATATTGCAGAACTAGAAAAAGTTCAGAGAAGGGCCACAAAGCTAATAAGGGGATTAAAGAAATTAACTAGCCAAATTGGGTCTGTTTTCTTTAGAAAAAAAGGCGCTTGAGAGGTGACATGATTACTTTATATAAATATATTCGAGGCCCATTTTTAGAGATGGCAGAAGCTCTGTTTATTCCAAGAAAATTGTTTGTGACAAGAGGTCACAATTTAAGGTTGGAGGAAAGGAGATTTAATCTCCTGCAACGGAAACGTTTTTTCACTGTAAGAGCAATAAAATTGTGGAGCTCATTTCCAAAGGAGGTAGTGAAAGCCAATACCCTAGATACATTTAAAAATAGTCTGGATACATATCTGTATATAAACAAAATTCATGGATATGATTGCTAGTATTAAATGGGTCACCTTTTAGTGGGGTTATTTAAGCTTAACTGGAGCTTTTTGTAAGTATTTTAGATTTGTATAGGTTGAACTCGATGGACTTCAGTTTTTTTCAACCTTATCTACTATATTATTATGTTACCGCTATTACAAGTCTTGTAGGTATAGGTGTACAGAACACCTTTTTGGCCGTCACACAACGTCAGTACCGTAAATTTTAAAAAGCCCTTTTTCAATGGGACTTCCATAGCGCCGGTATTACGAGTTTTGCTGTGAGGCCAAAAAGTGAGCGGTACAGCCTAAAACCACAAGATCCATTCCGCCATCTAAAGTCAGTAGTTATGAGTCTTACGTTATAAAGCTGTAGCATGATTGGATCAGCCAATAAGATGAAAGCTCAAGCTTTTCCCCCTTTAATTCCTATTGAATGATAGAATTCTATCAGCCAATCAGAATTTAGGGAACGCCATATTGGATGACGTTACTTATAGGGAAACTTCATTTTCCAGCGGATTTCATAAGAAGAGGATGCTCCGCACCGGATGTCTTGAAGATGGACCCACTCCGCGCCAGATGGATGAAGATAGAAGATGCCGTCTGGATGAAGACTTCTGCCCGCTTAGATGAAGACTTCTGCTGGATTCGAGGAGGACTTCCGCCCGCTTGGATGAAGACTTCTGCCGCCTGGATGAGGATGGATGTCCGGTCTTCGAAAACTGTAAGTGGATCGTCGGGGGTTAGTGTTAGGTTTTTTTAAGGGTTAATTGGGTGGGTTTTATTTTTAGATTAGGGTTTTGGGCAATGTAAAAGAGCTAAATGCCATTTTAAGGACAATGCCCATCCAAATGCCCTTTTCAGGAAAATGTTTAGCTTGGGTTTATTTAGATAGGTTTTTATTTGGGGGGTTTGGTTATGTGGGTGGGTGGGTTGTTTGTATTTTTTTTTTACAGGTAAAAGAGTTTATTTCTTTGGGGCAATGCCCCGCAAAAGGCCCTTTTAAGGGCCATTGGTAGTTTAGTGTAGGCTAGGTTTTTTTTTATTTTGGGGGGCTTTTTTATTTTGATAGAGCTATTAGATTATGTGTATTTTGTTTTTATTTTTGATAATTTAGTTTTTTATTTTGCCTAATTTAGTGTTTATTTTTTTGTAATTTAGATAATTGTATTTAATGTTATTGATTTAACTGTAGTGTAAGGTTAGGTGTAAGTGTAAGACAGGTTAGGTTTTATTTTACAGGTAAATTTGTATTTATTTTAACTAGGTAGTTAGTAAATAGTTAATAACTATTTACTTACTAGTCTACCTAGTTAAAATAAATACAAACTTACCTGTGAAATAAAAATAAAACCTAAGCTAGCTACAATGTAAGTATTAGTTATTTTGTAGCTATCTTAGGGTTTTTTTACAGGTAAGTTTGTATTTAGTTTTAAATAGGAATTTTTTAGGTAATAATTATAAGTTTAATTTAGATTTATTTTAATTATATTTGTTAGTGGGTGTTAGGGTTTAGGGATTAATATATTTATGTAGTGTTAGTGATGTGGGAGGCCAGAGGTTTAGGGGTTAATAACTTTAGTATAGTGGCGGCGACATTGGGGGCAGCAGATTAGGGTTTAATAAGTGTAATGTAGGTGGTGGCGATGTTAGGGGCAGCAGAATAGGGGTTAATAAATAACTTTATGCAGGTATAGGCAATGTCGGGGGCGGCAGATTAGGGGTTAATAACTAATGTAGGTGGCGGCGATGTTAGGGGTGGCAGATTAGGGGTGTTTAGATGTGGTTTTTTTCTTTCCCCATAGAATTCTATGTATTCTCTTTTGAAGCAGCTATGCACTGCTGGGAAAAATCTGAAGACATCTGGTGAACTTATGAAAAGAATAATTTTTGTGTAGCCTAAAATCAGCAGCTACCTCCTAGTAATACATTGCTGCTCATGAGCCTATCTGGATATGCTTTTTATCTAGTGATACCACGACAATGAAACAATTTAGATAATAGAAGCAAATTGGCAAGTTGTTAAAACTCACATGCTCTGTCTGAATCATGAAAGAAAAATGTAGGGTTTAATGTCCCTTTAAACTTGCATCAACCAATTGGCAGTTAGAAAATTGATGTCTAAACTTTTATATAAATAGCAAGACATCAACAAACATGAACCAGACAGGACCAATGGATCACATTTGTGTGGTTGTTTGCTGTAGTGGAAGTAACTTGGATGAGGGTTCATTTTTATGGATGAGATACTATTGAAGACTAAGTATTAGGTAGGGGTTTTTGGGGCTATAGATTTAATGAGATTAACTATTTAAGAGACGATAGTTATTAGAGGGTCAAAGTTTGGACTTTTGTACTTGCGGTTAAGGTTAGAAATAATTTATGGTTGGAGGATAAGAGGCATTGCAGTTGGGGATTACTGGGCTTACAGTTACGGTTAAATTGCAGCTGGGGTATATGCTGGTCAAGTATTAACTTGCCATGGGGGGTTACAGGGAGTCCTAGTTAGTGTCAACCTCCGGCGTTATTGATTTAAAAAACAAAACAAACTATAAGTACTTTAGAAGCTATACAAACAAAAAATGTTTGCACAACTCCTAAAACTATACATTACAAACAATAGGATGACATCACAAAGTCCCAAAAACCATGAATTGCTGGGCTGCTTTACAGAGCATGGAAGCTAAAAAAAAATCATAATCTCCCTAAATCCAAGAAGCTTTTCAGTCAAAGAAAGTTCCTACGTAAACTGGAATAGCCAGGGGATAAATGTGTTAATAGTGATCACCTGGAGCAAATAAATGTGCATTTACTTGAGTCAAATCTGTTTTTTATAAATGCTTCTTGTTTTGACAATTGCGTTTATATGCTGTTGTTTACAACCTTGCTTTATCAAAATTTTAATTTCTCACATGTCATGATATATACATAAAATAACACTATAATTTGAATCTGCTGGGTTTTCTGAAATAATCAATATATACATTTTGTATGGGGTTGTCACTGAAAAATGACTTATTCTACAATCTCCAAAACAGCTCAGCATAGGGGGAAATGGCTTAATAGATAAGGGGTAAAATAGACACATATGACACATAAAGGGCCATAATACCCAAATGTTTAAACACTTGAAAGTGATGCAGCATAGCTGTAAAAAACTGACTAGAAAATATCATCTGAACATCTCTATGTAAAAAAGAAAGATATTATGAGGCCTATTTATCATATGTCTGTCGGAACTGATCCGACAGTGCGGATCAGGTCCGACAGACATCGCTGAATGCGGAGACCAATACGCTCTCCATATTCAGCATTGCAACACCGCCCCCTGCAGACTCGCGGCCAATCGGCTGCCAGCAGGGGGGTGTCAATTAACCTGATCGTACTCGATCGGATTGAATCCCAGCAATGTCTGTCCGCACATCAGAACAGGCGGATAGGGTTATGGAGCAGCGGTCTTTAGAAACACGGAGCATCAAGCTCCATTCGGAGCTTGATAGATAGGCCCCTTTACCTCAAAAGTTCCTCAGTAGCCACATCCCATTGTAAAGGACTTCTAAGCAGCGGAAGGAGCGAGCTTACGTGCACTCTCATCTTATTTCCCTATTCATCTTAAGGAAGTTTACAATGAAATCTCATGAGATTTAAGTCAAATCTCATGAGATCACAGTAAAAGAGTTCATGACCGTAGCACTGTTGATGCTAATTGGCTGCTGTTCATTTCTTCATTTTTTTTATTTTTTTTCTACCTGCAGCAGGGCAACAGCTGAAGTATAACTTTTTACACAGAACTTACTCTGCTGAGCTGAGGAGATTGTGAGCTAAAATATCTTCCTTTTTTACATAGAGATGCTCAGGTGATATTTTCCTGTCAGCTTTTTACAGTTATACTGCATCAGTTTCAAGTGATTTAGCATATGAGTATTATGTCCCTTTAAGTAAAATGCATTTTAACTGAAAGCATGAGGAGATGATCAGGTTTGACATTAAAACATTTGTTGGAAAGCTCTAGCTTTATTGGTTTCTTAATTGAGGCCATTTAAATTAGAAAACTATTTGTCCTGCCTTAACTTGTTATATGCTTACATTAAAAATTCACACTTTGAAATGAACAATTCAAATCCTTCAGAAAATACTTTTTTTGCTGTGGGATTTTCATGTTAAATACATTTTAATACAAAACATTTTAGTTAAATAAAAAATAATGGACCTCTTATCCTTTATGCCCTGCTTGTATACAGGTGAATAGATTTCAAAATAGGTCCACCCACACTGGGCCAAGTAACAGAATATGTCCAACTTCACTGGGCCAAGTAACAGAATAGCTCAAACCTCACTGGGTCAAGTAACAGAATAGGTTCACCCTCACTAGGCCAAGTTACAGAATAGTTCCATATTCATTGGACACATTCACAGGACCAATTAATATACACAGTTCATGCTATATATAGGGTGACCATATTGCCGCTTTAAGAAGGGGCACATATGAAAAATTCATATGTCAGGACTGTTTTCAGGGCCGTTTAAATATATGTTTTGTATAAGAACCCCGACATGTATTTTTCATATGCGTCCCATTTTAAAGCGACAATATGGTTACCCTAGCCTATATAACAATTTGAGACTAGCATTCCCCTTCATTGATTTGGCTTGAATATCACAATCATTGTTAACAGATTGTTGGCATAAGAAGCTGTGGAAATAATACTATACCACAATTTAATCTTATTATTTGAGAAATGTAAAAATATTCAAAAAAGGTTAACACTATAAAGTATACTGTGTTTAAACATCCCCATATTGGGGGAAACCGGACAAGCATAGATAATATAATTCAGAGTATATACATTATTGTATTTTCTAAGATTATTTAAAATAATTAGGAGATTTAGCGCATGTCCCATATAATTTGAAGTGGCAACTGACACCATTTTAGATGTATATATGAATATATGTATGGATTCATTAAACCTATGTTCATCAATATTGTTTAGTAAGTTGTTACTGGGCAGGATATAAATATACATATGTTTATATATTTAAAAGATACATATACGGGATTTACAGCTAGCAAGATCTGTAGGAAATGCAAGAAAACTGAAATCCCTACTGCTACATCTAGAAAAGGTGTTTATCCAATCCTGTTCTTATATTCTTTTTATTTCATACTTTTTAGTGATTGTAAGCTACAGTAATTTTGTCTTCCTAAACAGGATTTCTATTGGTAATTGTGTATTTTTACTGTTCCATCTTGTTTATTGGCAACTGTGATTATTTGTACAGATTTTTACAGCAAACACTAGCTCAGAATGCCGTTTTCCATAATCATAATTTGCAATATCTAGAACTTCATGTCTCATCTTCTTACAGTAATAGATATTCAGAAAAGACTAATCTCATTCTGTGCAGTACAGTTTGGAACTTTTGCTGATATTTTAAATCTTGTTTTCATTATATAAAGTATGATTATTGTGGACACTTTTTTCTTAACCCATTCATCCAAATGGACATATATATACGTTGTGCGGTACTTTGGCTATCGTACCGCACAACATATATATATATATATATATATATATACGTATATATATATATATATATATATATATATATATACACACATCTGAGCTTCAGGAAGCTCCAGCAGTCTCGGCTGCTAAGTTACAACATGAGAGTTCCTGAAGCTCCAGGCATCTGCCTGCATATAGAACCAGAGTGAAAGATCATTACAGATGGTGACACTGTGTGTCACCCTCTGTGATGATCATCTGCTGTTGCTGGCGGGAGGTGTGGGAGGGAATCCGGGAGACAGGTGGGTGGTCCAGCATCAGAGGGAGGTGGAAGTTGAAGGACTCTACAGTAAATAAAAATAAAATAAAGCAAGAGGGAGGGAAGGGGGACTATGGTACAGAAAACAGGTGGGGTGGGGATGTGGGGGGGCCTAACTAATGATCTCAGGAGGAAGGAGGGGGAGGGGGGACCATACACTACTGAAAATAAAAAAAATATATAATACTTTTTTTAAAAAAAAAAAGAAGCAATTTATAGGTACATGCAGAAAACTGTCATTAAGAAGGTGGTTACTAGAGGGGGGAGGGTTAGAGAGATATTTGGGAGGGATCAGGGAGGTTGGAGAGTAAAGGGGGATCCCACACTGCAGCAAATATAAAAATAGATAAAGACATTTAATAGAAAAAGATGTGGGGACCAGGGGTGGGGGGGAAGAGAGCTTTCTATTATAAATTTCACAAGACCTTTTGAGGGCAGTACTAAGCGGAAATTTTCACTTTAAAGCATAAGCATATATATGTGTACATATTGTGACAGAAAGCAAGGCCTGGTTATAAATGGAAGATATTTAAGACCAAGCATTGTACATGCTATTTCTCCTTTCAGTTAAAACCCCAGGGAGAAAGAGTGTGTATTTGATTATGCAGTTGATAAACTGTGTTCTGGCTCCCTGGGGTTTGGGATAATTGGAGAGAGGGTGGGCCATTATCCCAGACAGCTGTGAAACTGTCCAGCAGCTAATCACAGATGTGGCTAATTAGAAGTTGTGAGGGTTTAAATAGCAGCCTCACTTAGGCCTTGAGAGAGAGTTACACAGCTACAGAAGCTGGTGTGTGTGTTTGTTACACTGTGTAAAAGACTTTTGTTCCTGTGAACTGTAAAAGGACATTATTTTTACAAAGCACTTGTGGAATGCTGTGAAGTGCTGGGATACATTTAAAAGTACTTAACTTTGCTGCAGAGGAAGGATTTCCCTCTTTTGAAAATGAACTGCCTGTTTGTTATTGCTGTGAAAAATAAAGCCTTTTAAACTACAGTGGACTGTCCTGTGCTGCATTTGTGCCCTAGAAGACCGTGGTTAAAAGTGTTCCTGTTACAATATGTATTTATGAGTTTCTATGTGTATGTATGCCTGTAAATACATATATACACATATAAATACCTAAATACATATGTACACACAAATAAACATATGCAGTATATATATATATATATATATATATATATATATACACATAATGTAATGATATGTAATGTATGTAACAAATACAAACAAACAAATAAGTGTATCAATTCTTCTGTATTTCAATGGATGACTCCTGTTAGGTAAATAGCTAAGATTATTACCTAGCAGATTCTAGGAGGTAATAGTGTAGACCACAACTGCAGAATTTGAATAAATAGACACTTTGTTGTTCTTTGAGGAAATCACAGTTTAAATAACTGTTGAACCGTCAAACAGTTATAGGTGGAGACTTGAACAGTTCAGCATTTATATGAGGCTAGCTTGAGTTTATACACTATAGCTGGCGAGGTTTTGCAGAGGGGGAACCAGCATTGTCAAACAGGAAGCAAAGCCATTTGAAAATATAAACAGAGCTCTAAATAACGGTTAAGGCAGAAATGAGGAAGAACAGTTGTAACAGTACTTAAACAGACGTATGTGAGCAGTGGAAGTCCCTTACCGGTAAGATGTGAGATCTGTGATGCAGGTAGGAGCGGACAAAGTGGTTAGCTGTAGTGGCTCTGGCTGAGTGAAGAGGCGGCAACGGACACAAGCGGGAAGAAGAAGCAGCTGAGAATGGAGTACAGCCGATACGCTCAGTTCTGAGTAGAAGGTCAGTAGTTAGCAGAGGGAATGCTCACAATGAAGTCCGCTGCAAGTAACTGTCAGAGATTAGATGAGGCGCAAAGAGTTACAAGAAGTAAGTAACTCAGATGGATGCAGGAGCTTAACCTGCTGAATTCGAAAATACCAAGCAAAGTGTAGTGGTGAAATGAGGCTTTTATGAGTTAAATAGGATTAGAAGTCTCGTCTACTTAAAGGTACATAAGTAAGATAATGTGGTGTTACACATACATATTCATATTTAGACATGTATATATTTTTATGTTAAAGCCCTTTGCATGCTTTTTTTTTCTAACACCTGAGACCTCATATCTTTGAGCCTTTATAACTTTTAATTGTAATTTGTTATTATCAGACAGTGTAATTTGTTCTTTATTAGACAGTTTTACAATGAGTGTAACTGTACGTTTGAATGTATTTCTGATGTATTTTGTGCCAGATTTTGTCTCAAGTTACCAGTGCTCTGAAGTGGCACTATCCTGGCATGCGTTAAATTCAATTGCGCTTGAGCGGATTCAACTTGTAAAATGTTCACTACGTCCGCAAGTCACTCATAGCTTCCCCATACAGAGTTCTAGATAGATGAATACCAAGTAACAAATGGTTCATATTTTTAATATGTAATCACTTAATTTGTTTAGTCTGAAAGATTTATTTTGGATTTTCCCAAACGTTCTGTTCGGCTGAATTTCATCCACGTGGGCATTATTAGCAGATAAATATTGGATGCGGATTGGTAACCATTTTTTCCAATGGGAACAGCAAATATAGACAACTAATATTAACAAAAAATATTACACTATAGGATTCAAACAATTAAAAGAACTTAATATATAAGTATATAATATAAGTATTTCAATGTTAACAGAAAATACAACTCTCTGATTGAATTTGAGTCAATGGGCTTCATTTATCAAGCAGTGGTTTCGGCTTCGGGATCCATTGTTTCGGGCTCACCTGAAATTAAAGTTAAGAAGCAGCGGTCATAAGAAAAATTCTTGGCAATCCACTTGCCAGCCCAGTTTTGGGTTATCGAATTCAGCATCTCAAAATACTTGATAAGTCCTTGGACTTATTAGCCACCTATTAAAATTTTTCATGCTACTTCTAAACAGTATTCTACATTACACCTATGTTAAACACTCTGAAATGGCTACTGGAGACATTCTAGAGGTGTGTTAACGTACATGGTATTGATTCATTAAACTTCTATTCATTTCTATTAGAGTGGTTTCATACAGTCAGCGGGGTACACATTTACAAATGTATAGGCACATATACATATGTACTGTATATGTAAAGACTACACAATCTCATGTACAGCTATGGAATTATGCAGGAAAACTCACATCAAGACACCTACAATGGTGTGATTTCATATTTCATATATGATTGTATTTCTCACTTACACTCGCATGATTGTCCTAAATAGTACAGGGGATGAGCCTTTATGTAAGTCCAAACTTGTTCACAAGAGTGTATATATTATTGAACTCACGGTCACAAATGCTCATTCTAGATTAGCCTGCGTGGAGGCTTATCCCTTTTAAAAGTCATGTAACATTGCAAAATCTTGTTTAAAGGTCTCTTATAAAGATACTAAGCAGTTGGGAATCCTGTCAAGATTTACAGATAAAAAGAAGTAATATCCTGTAAAAAAACATTAGAAGTGTTTCGCATAGAAACTCGTAGATACTATTTTGTGTACGGTTCACTCCAAAATGGAATGGACTTTAACAAAAAGAGAAATAAATATAGTTTAATAGGATATTTTGAAAATTTCTCAAATACCTGTATAGCAATAGAAAAACAGTGCAGTCTACCCCTCCAGATAACATAATAGATGCATTTAGATGGGTTAGCTGTGATAGGGTAGGACAGAGATTGAAATAGACCTGTGAATATGCAATCTCCTGTAAAAACATGGTTTTTAATGCATGTACTGTCTGCAACAATAATGTCAATGCAAGAGAGAAATAAATTTGAAATAAAAAATAGAAAATAAAGTCATTTGTAGATGTTGTTATCCTGAAGTCTGTCCATTCTGCTAAATGAAGTCTGTTCATCCTGCCAAGATACTTATGGCATTCATATGGAGTGTTGAGTGTGTCTTGTGACGACGATAGGTGACTATAATATATGTAAATTAGTTTTGTCCTTTGCTGAATCCATGAATAGAGCTTTGCTATAACCTTAAAAGGTCTGAATTGGCTATTGTATGTGTCAGTTTTTAAAAAATCTTCTAGTTTCTATTTCCAAAACACTGAAAAAGTCTGAAAAAGTCCTTTTCGGAAGTGGGTTTTTAACTACTGATATTACAGTGTTATCACTTTAGGAACTCAGCTCCTAATTTGGACGAAACAAAAAATAATTTGTATCGACTCCCCTATTTTTAGTACTTATGTCTTCTCTATTTTGTCAATAATAATGACTTAAGACCCACACAACTCTTGTCTCTTGCCATTAGGCCATTACCAAACCCACAGCCCCAATTTATGAAGTTATGTAGGCAGTTTTGGGACTGTTTTAGAGCAAGTTCACTCATGCAAGCCTACAACCAAGAGTTAAGAACCAATAGCCTTAAGACTGCTGTTTCTTAACATGTCTTCACCTCAGGGGATTCAGAAGTAAAACATCCCAGACTCATTTCGTCCAGGATGACTGACAAGCCTTGCTCTTGCACAATCAGTTACTTGAAAGCAGGATATGAGCTTCACAAATGTTTTTTTTTTTTTTGTACAATTTTAAATTCCACCAGCCGATGCTGCAACAGAGCTCATGAAGATGTGAAGACAGGTTCCATGTCTGGGAATGTTATAAGCATGCACCATGATAAATGACCTTATTGCATAGTATTTTGTAATTTATGTCACTGGACGTTAAGTAATTTAAATGGAATAAATTAGCATGATTTTCAAAATGATTTTCAATGTTTTTGTTTGGATTTTGTCTGACTATTATGTGCATTTAGCTTATGCATTTTACTGTTTGTTCCTATCATCATTCTTATTCCCTTCTCTTTTGTTTTAAATCCTCTGCTATTCCAATTTTTTTTAGAAATAATAATTTAAAAATATATTTAATGATTTTCTTATGATTAATTATAATTAAGTATATATAAAATGTAAATAAAATGCTGCTTATGTTTTTCCTTTTAACAAAGGATGTCAGTATATAACAAGCAAAATAGATAAGGTTCATTGCTACATTAGAAATTAACATTTTTGTGTCACCACCCTTTCCTGACTTTAGCACTTATGCTATTCCTCTTCACGCTCTCCTTACGTTATAATACATATTCATCATCCTGATTATATAGCTATTTTCATAACGTGTTTTAATTGTGCATAAAGATAGTGACAGGAGACCTGACCTTTTCAAGATCATTTGTCTTCATCCTTATTTTCACTCCAGCTATCAACAGTGAAATTTTTCCTTAGGACACTCATTATTTATAGCTCATTAATAAAAAATAAAAAAAAAATACAAATCTGGTGCCATGCAAATTTAAATTTATTCCACAAATATAATATGTTGGATTATTTTAAAACTGTTTTAATACTTACAGATCAGAAAGAAAATAATGCTAATGGTTGCAGGCTGAGTGGATAATTGCATACAGTGGGAAAAAAGAATGTACAGCTGATATTGAAGCTTTCTGCACATCAATTACCTAGAAGAGTTACTTCTATATTATTTTTTTTCTTGGTATGAAATTAGTATTTCAAAATTATCCCTATTGTGCACAATATAAGCAGAATTAATTCCAAAATATCACAAGACAGTAAAGTAAAAATAAAAGTTTGTAAAAAAAAAAAAAAAACAACCAAGCAAAAAATACTTATTGAAAGATTTAAGTCCGATAATTAATGAACAGTTGTAATAAAGCATTCTTTGTAACATACTTTTAAATTACAAGCTTATTGAGTAGTCAGAGTGGACTCTTGTTAGATAATCATGACATTTATAATGTTAGAAAATGTGTGCTGTAATTATCTGCTCAATAAATCTCTTATTACTTTGGAAAAATACACCTGTTATAGAAATAAAATATTATTTTCAAAAGACCTATCAAGTGCTTCTGGAGTTTGGAGTTTTTTTTATATTTTCCTAGTAAAATATGATTTCCTTATGTTTTGCTCTGAATTATGTGTAGAGTTATGTATATGTGGAATAAACTCAAAGCATACAAATGATGGCTTTTTTTGATTCAGTAATGAATATTCTCCTTTCAGTTTATGGCCAAATTGGGAGCCATGCTTCTAAAATCTTCACCTGCTATATCATATTGTTTGTTAAAACCCAACCGAAAAGCTCCTGAAAATAACTTTTCATGTGTTAAGTACATTTATTAGAAACTGGGAAATCTCCTAAAACTGACACATACAATGGCTCATTCACGTCTCTGAAGGTTACAGGGAAGCTCTTTTCATGTAACCCATTTGTCCACGCTGCAAGGAACATACTCATTTGCATGTGTGACATTAACCTGTTGGAACTTGTCATCACAATACATCGTCAACACTCAGTATCCATATGAATGCCATATGTTTCTTGGCAGGATGGGCATATTTCTGTAGTCAATTCAGGACAATAACATCTAAAAATGGTGCAATTTAATATTTCATTTTTAATATTGGATTGCAAGCCATTCAATGATGTGATTGTCACAAACAGTGCTGGCATTATTAACATTGTGTATTTAAAGGAGATCACTTGGTCACAACTTTCCCCTGTCACAAACCAACGAAATACACCAAGAGAAAAACGAAGGTACACAAATGGGGTTGTAGAGGAGGCAACACAACTGCAGAAAAAGAAAGGTTACAAAAAATAAAGAAGGGAATTTTCAATCTAATCCAATATAATCTGTCCACGAATATAGATGATTAGGTAGGGGTTTATCTTTTTGCCCTTCCAATAGCCATTTGACATTTGAGTTATATGTTGATACTAATAAGTATATTAGAAAATTATCTTTACAAAAATATTGTGCTCACAAGAAACTTAAAAATACAGTTTACTGTACAATTTTAACAGATACTATGTCTACTCAAAGTAAACAACCCACTATTTATACTGATCCAAATACACTAACAGAGCAACTACTTGATGGTAAAATATATAGCAACAAAACAAGAAAATCAGATTTTACCCCCAATCTCAAATATGAGAGACATTTCTCTGTATTTAGGGACATGGTTCTTGACGATTTTGAAAAACTTACCAAAAATTCTATCAAAAAACATAACCTTAATCATCATGAGAGAATGGCTCTTAACAAACTTGTTAATACACCAGATTTGATCATCCGTGAGGCTGACAAAGGTGGGGGAATTGTGTTACAAAATCTATATGACTATGTGGCAGAGGCCAATCATATACTTAATGATATAGACTATTACACCACTTTACGATGTGACCCTACTCACAAATATCTTAAATCTCTAGTAGATCTTATAGTAGGAGGATTTAAAGAAAACTTTCTAGCTAAAAAAAAAAAAGATTACATAATTCCCATAAAACCAAATATGGCCTTTTACTATCACTTGCCAAAAGTACACAAAAATAAAATTAACCGCCCTGGCCGTCCAATAATTGCAGGGATTGGAAGCCTCACGGATCATTTATCTTCATATATTGATTTCTATTTACAATAGGTGGTTGGTTTAGAATCATATATCAAAGATTCATCTGATTTATTTTTTAAATTATCCAATGTATCATTTACAGATAAACATATTTGGATGACCTGTGATGTACACTCACTCTATTCTAACATATCACACTTATTAGGGCTAGATGCAATTAGATGGTTTTTTTAATCAAGACCCTTATATGTCTTCTAAACAAAGTGATTTTTTACTCAATCTGATTATGCTTATTGTCACACATAATTATGTTTTTTTATCACAACCAATTTTTTCTTCAAGTTATAGGTATGGCCATGGGAACCAGATTTGCCCCTAGTTTTGCTAACTTATATATGGGGTATTTCGTAAATACACCCTATACTATAAAAGGCCAAGTGTGTTTGTCCGAAGCTGTCATGCGCAGTAGAGACAGCACGAGGACAAACACACCTGGCCTTAAATCCCTACCTGATCTGCCGACTGCCGCTGAGCAGAAGTGGACGTAGCCGAGCGTGCGCGGGGGTGTTACCGAGCGTGCATCGGGGCGTGGCCTAGCATGAAGGCCTGTGAAGGGGCGGGGCTAAGGGCGGGCCGTGAAAGGCCGTGGAGAGAGCTCAAACAGCTCAAAAGAGGGGAGAGAAAGAGAAAGAAAGAGAGAAAGAGAAAGAAAGAGAGAAAGAGAAAGAAAGAGAGAAAGAGAAAGAAAGAGTAAGAAAGAGAAAGAGAGAGAGAGAGAGAGAGAGAGGTGAGAGAGAGGAGAGAGAGAGAGAGAGGGGGGAGAGAGAGGGGAGAGAGAGAAAGAGAGAGGGAGGGGAGAGAGAGAGAGAGAGAGAGAGAGAGAGAGAGAGAGAAAGAGAGAGGGGAAAGAGAGAGGGGAGAGAGAGAGAAAGAGAGGGGAGGTGGAGAGAGAGAGAGGGGAGATGGAGAGAGAGAGAGAGAGAGAGAGAGAGGAGAGAGAGAGAGGGGAGAGAGAGAGAGAAAGAGAGAGGGGAGATAGAAAGATAGGGGAGATAGAGAGGGAGAGAGAGAGTGCAAAAGAGGGGGGGGGGGAGAGCACAAAAGAGAGGGGGGAAAGAGAGAGCTTAAAAGAGAGGGGGAGAGAGAGCTTAAAAGAGAAGGGGGAGAGAGAGAAAGCAAAAGAGAGTGGGAGGGAGAGAACGCAAGGGGTGGGACCACTGTACTGCAAAAAATGGCCCGTGTGAACAGGCTTTAGGACTAGTACATCTATAATTCACCCTATAGGGCAAATCTGGTTTTCTATGGCCGCTATATAGATGATTACAATTTTATTTATGAGGGGGACACAGCCATGGTGTCTTCTTCTGCATCACATTTAAATAACAATGACATGGGCTTATCTTTCACACATCATGCAGATAAAGCTTCTATGATATTTTTGGATTTACATCTATTTTCTAACATTGATGGGACTATAGGCTCTAAAACTCATTTAAAACCAGTATATAGCAATAGCTACCTCCACTTTTCCAGTAATCATCATCGCCCATGGAAAAATGTTCCATACGGACAATATAGTAGAATACATAGAAACTGCAGTTCCCTAGATGACTTTGATATCCAAAGTGATATTCTAACAAAACGCTTTCTAGACAAAGTGTATCCTAGTGACTTAGTACATGCCAGTTATTTAAGAGCTAGAGCATTAGATAGAGATGATATATTGATCCCTAAAAAATCCAATAACCTAAACACAAATGAAGACAAACCTTCTATGATGTTTATTACTAAATTCACTTCTAACAATAGAAAAAATTCAAAACATCCTATGTAAACATTGGTACTTGCTACTTAAAGATCCAATTTTGAAAGATCCTATAGGTGAAAAACCTATATGTGTTTTCAGAAGGGCACAAACATTGAAACATAAATTGGTCCTTAATAAAATTGTAGTGAGCAAAAATGTAATTATTCCATAGAAGAATGTAAATATTACCGAACCCAATTATCCTCTATTTGTGAAAACAGGAAGCTACAAATGTAATAAAAAAAGTTGCAATATGTGCAATTTTGTGACACATAAGAAACTTGAGTTTAAATTTACCTCTAATCAACAATCTTTTTCTATATCTAAACACTTACGGCTAGATTACGAGTTTTGTGTTATGAGTGAAAAATTAGTGTTATGGGTTATAACGCTGCTTTTTCACTAACGCGGCTATTACGAGTCTTGTCAAAAAAGCTGTACCGCACACTTTTTTGGCCTTAACGCAAATTAACTTACACAATTTGCGTAAAGTCTTTTTTCAATTTGACTTCCATAGCGCCAATATTACAAGCTTTTTCTGGGAGGCCAAAAAGTGAGCAGTACAGCCTATCCCGCAAGATTTGTAACGCAATCTAAAGTCAGTAGTTATGAGTTTTACGTTACAGAGCTGTAGCATAAAACTCATAACTAAAGTGCTAAAAAGTACACTAACACCCATAAACTACCTATTAACCCCTAAACCGAGGCCCTCCCGCATCGCAAACACTAAAATAAAATTATTAACCCCTAATCTGCCGCTCCCGACATCGCCGCCACTATAATAAACTATATTAACCGCTAAACCGCCACACTCCCATATCGCAAACACTAGTTGAATATTACTAACCCCTAATCTGCTATCCCTAACATCACTGACACCTACCTACATTTATTAACCCCTAATCTGCCGCCTCCAACGTCGCCGCCACTATACTAAATTTTTTAACCCCTAAACCTAAGTCTAACCCTAACCCTAACACCCCCTAACTTAAATATAATTCAAATAAATCTAAATAAAACCTATTTAAAACTAAATACCTGTAAAATAAACACTAAGCTAGCTACAATACGACTAATAGTTACATTGTAGCTAGCTTAAGGTTTATTTTTATTTTACAGGCAAGTTTGTATTTATTTTAACGAGGCAGAATAGTTAGTAAATAGTTATTAACTATTTACTAACTACCTAGCTAAAATAAATACAAATTTACCTGTAAAATAAAACCTAACCTGTCTTACACTAACACTTAACCTTACACTACAATTAAATCAATTACATAAATTAAATACAATTACCTAAATTACAATAAAAACAAACACTAAATTACACAAAAAAAAAAAAATATATAAGATATTTAAACTAATTACACCTAATCTAATTCCCTATCAAAATAAAAAAGCCCCCCCAAAATAAAAAAAACCCTAGCCTAAACTAAACTACCAATTGCCCTTAAAAGGGCCTTTTGCGGGGCATTGTCCCAAAGAAATCAGCTCTTTTACCTGTAAAAAAAATACAAACAACCCCCAACAGTAAAACCCACCACCCACACAAACAACCCCCCAATAAAAACCTAACTAAGAAAAACCTAAGCTCCCCATTGCCCTGAAAAGGGCATTTGGATAGGCATTGCCCTTTAAAGGGCATTTAGCTCTTTTCAACTTCAAAAACCCTAAGCTAAAAATAAAACCCACCCAATAAACCCTTAAAAAAGCCTAACACTAACCCCCGAAGATCCACTTACAGTTTTGAAGACCGGACATCCATCCTCAACAAAGCCGGGAAATGTCTTCATCCAAGCGGCAAGAAGTCCTCAACGAAGCCGGGAGAAGTCTTCATCCAAGATGGGAGAAGTGGTCCTCCAGACGGGCAGAAGTCTTCATCCAGAGGGCATCTTCTATTTTCATCAATCCGGTGCGGAGCGGCTCCATCTTCAAGACATCCGGCGCAGAGCATCCTCTTCAATTGAAGTTTTCTTCCCGAATGAAGGTTCCTTTAAATGACGTCATCCAAGATGGCGTCCCTTGAATTCCGATTCAGCCAATCGAAATTAAAGGTAAAAAAATCCTATTGGCTGATGCAATCAGCCAATAGGATTGAGCCTGCATTCTATTGGCTGATTGGAGACAATTTTTAGTTTGTCGAACTCATAGCCTCAGGCACTTGATAACTCTAAAGCGATTTTTGGAAGTCTATTTGCTTGCACATATGTTAATAGGTTATAGGTTTGGTAATATACATGGTATTGACTCATTAATCCTCCATTCATTCCTATTGGAGAGGCTATATACAGTAATCAGGGCATGAAGTCAGATATATATGTAGAAATGTTAACTATGTGATATCATGAACAGCTAAGAGGACCTGCAGGAAAAATCACTTCAGGACCCCAAAATCTACAAATGGTGTTAATATTTAATTTTTAATATTGGATTGTAAGTCAAACTTGCACTGTTGTGATTGTCACAAACAGTACTGGCATTATAAAATCAGGTATTTAAAGAAGATCCCTTAGTCTTGACTTTCATAGTTAACTATTGCAATCCATTTTCATCCACATCACTGAACTCATAGTCACAAATGCTCATTCATGTTTTCAAGTTCAGTAATGTAGGCACATTCACAATCTCAATTAAAGTTCTTTTAGAATAATACAAAAGATTTACAGTTTAAAAAAAGTTAAAATCCTGTTAAAAATAAGATATTTTTAGTTTTTTAGCATAGAAACATGTAGTTGCCATCTTGTTTTCAGATCACACTAAAATGGAAACGGGCCGTTTAACAAACAATAAAAAGAAATCTGGTTTAAAACAATTCTTGTGAAACAAAGCGACCATATAGTGAACGAAAAATAGTACACAGTCTGCCCATTCTAACAACCTAAATGATGAATTTAGATGGGTTAGCAGTGTGGCACATATAAACAGATTGAAGTAGTTAACTATCAGCTAGATTACGAGTTTTGCATTATGAGTGAAAAATCATTATTATGCTTCATAACGCTGCTTTTTCCCTAACGCCGCTATTACAAGTCTTGTCGGTATAGCTGTATCGCACACCTTTTTGGCCGTCACGCAACGTCAGTACCGCACTTTAAAAAAAGTCCCTTTTCAATGCGACTCCTATAGCGCCGGTATTACAAGTTTGCCTGGGAGGCCAAAAAGTGAGCGGTACACCCTATACTGACAAGATCTGTACCGCCATCTTAAGTCAGTAGTTATGAGTTTTACGTTACAAAGCTGTAGTTAAAAAGTACATTAATTTCCATAAACTACCTATAAACCCCTAAACCGAGGCCCTCTCGCATAGCAAACACTATAATACATTTATTGACCCCTAATCTGCCGCTCCCGACATTGCCGCCACTATAATAAACCTATTAACCCCTAAACCGCCGTCCTTCCGAATCGCAAACACTGTTTAAAGATTATTAACCCCTAATCTGCCGTCCGCCCACACCGCTGCTATAATAAACCTATTAACCACTAAATCGCAAGCCCCCACAAAGAAATATACTTAAATAAATTATTAACCCTAAAACTCTGACCTCCCACATCACTAACTCTACATAAATATATTAACCCCTAATCCTAACGTAACCCTAATGTAACCCTAAGCCTAAAACCCCCTAACTTAAATTTAATTAAAATAATTCTAAATAAACCTTAGAATTATTAACTAAATAATTCCTATTTCAAACTAAATACAAACTTACCTGTAAAAAAAGACCTAGGATAGCTACAAAATAACTAAACATTATATTGTAGCTATCTTAGGTTTTATTTTTATTTCACAGGTAAGTTTGTATTTATTTTAACTAGTAGCTCCCATTTTGAATCACGTACCTTGCATTGAAGATTCAGTATATGGCAGCGACTGTATGAAGAGGATGCTCCACACTGGATGCCTTCAGGATGGACCCACTCTGCGCCGCCGGGATGAAGATAGAATATGCTGCCTGGATGAAGATAGAAGAGGCCACCTGAATGAAGACTTCTCGCTGCCTGGATGAGGACTTCGCCGTCTGGATGACGATAGAAGAGGCCGCCTTGATGAAGACTTCGCCGCCTGAATGAAGATCGTTCAAGCGGGACTTCAAAAACTGTAAGTGGATCTTCGGGGGTTAGTAATAGGTTTATTTTAAGGTTTTTTTGGGTGTGTTTTTTTTTTTAGTTTAGGGTTTAGGCTATTCGTAAAAGAGCTAAATGCCCTTTTCAGGGCAATGCAAAAGAGCTAATGTCCATACATATGCCCTTTTCAGGGCAACAGAAAGTGCACGTGGGCTATATAGATAACACTGTGTTCAGGCACAGAAAGTTATTTAAGATCTAGCACAATACAATGCTAAATTTAAGACAATAGATAATAAACAGTCACAGTCATGTGATCAGGGGGCTGGAAGAAGGTTCCTAGATACAAGGTAATCACAAAGGTAAAAAGTACATTAATATAACTGTGTTGGTTATGCAAAACTGGGGAATGAGTAATAAAGGGATTATCTATCTTTTAAAACAATAACAATTCTATAGTTGACTGTCCCTTTAAGTTTTTTAGATAGTTTTTTTTTATTTTGTGGGTTTGGGGGGGTTTGTAATGTTAGTGGGGGTTTGTAATTTGTTTTTCAGGTAAAAGAGCTACAAAAGGCCCTTTTAAATGCTATTTGTAGTTTATTGTAGATTAGTTTTTTTATTTTAGGGTGTTTTTATTTTAAATGGGTATTAGAATAGGAATATTTTTTTATTATTTTTGATAATTTGTTTGTTATTTTGTGTAATGTATTTTTTTCGCTTTGGGGTGGGTTTTTATTTTTAGATTAGAGCTTGGACATTTCATAAAAGAGGTTAATGCCCTTTTAAGGGTAGGAAAAATAGCTAAATGCCCTTTTAATGGCAATGCCCATACAAATGCCCTTTTTAGGGCAATGGGTAGATTAGGTTTTACTTTATTTTTATTTTGTGGGGTTGGGGGTGGGGTTGTATACTGTTAGGGGGTGTTTGTTTTGTTTTGCAGCAAAAGAGCTGTTAACTTTGGGGTAATGCCCTACAAAAGGTCCTTTTAAGGGCCCTTGCTAGTTTATTCTAGGCTTTTTTTTTTAAAGGGTATTAGAATAGAAATATTTTTTATTGTTTTAGATAATTTCGTTTTGTTATTTTTTGTAATGGTAGGTTTTTTTATTTTTTGTAATTTTAGTATTTTTAATTTTTTGTAATGGTAGGTTTTAGTGTAAGGCAGCTTAGGTTTTATTTCAGAGGTAAGTTTGTATTTATTTTAAATAGGTAGTTAGTAAATAGTTAATAATTATTTACTAACTAGTCTACCTAGTTAAAATAAATACAACTTACCTGTGAAATAAAAATAAAACCTAAGCTAGCTACAATATAACTATTAGTTATATTGTAACTAGCTTAGGTTTTATTTCACAGGTAAGTATGTATTTAGTTTTAAATAGATATTATTTAGTTAATAACTGTAAATTTAATTTTAATTATGTTAAAGTTAGGGGGTGTTAGGGCTACGTTAGGGTTAGGTTTGGGGTTAATAGTTTAATTTAAGTTGTTGCGATGTGGGGGGCTGGCGGTTTAGGGGTTAATAGGTTTATTTTGTGGTAGTGATGTGGGAGGCCAGAGGTTTAGGGGTTAATAACTTTATTATAGTGGCGGTGATGTCAGGGAGTGGAGGAATAGGGGTTAATAGCTTTATTTAGGTAGCAACAATATTGGGAGCGTCAGATTTAGTGTTTAGACGTGGGGTTTATGTAAGGGTGTCTATGGGGAAAACGTGCACAAGCACGTCAAAACAGCGCTTGAATTGTGTGTGGTATGGAGCTCAATGCAACCATATCGCACGCACAAGTCTGCTGTTTGAAAACTTGTAATGGCAGCGCTATAGAGGGTTAAATAACGCAACTTTTGTTGCCTTCATTAAATTCCCTATAAGCGAATATCTCGTAATCTAGGTTTTTAATGTATAGTATCGTACAGGCCTATTTTCATATACATGTGTTTTTCAATTATGGTAATTAGTGTTCTGCATATTTTGACACAATATTGCCACCTTTTAGTTTGTGAGGAAAAAACAATGAGTTCTGCATGAGAAAATGTTTACAGAATAAACCAGACCTGAAAAATAATTTTGAGCCACACCAAAGAAGCCCACTGTTCAACCCAGTAGCAGAGGCAGGGAAAATAATTTTAAAATATTATTTCTACTATGCACCTTAAATTTCTACTGTGCGCCTTAAATCATTCAGGGCAAGATTACAAGTGCGGCATGGGTTTTCAGCACGCAATATGGTCTTTTCCCAATCAATTAGTACTGAAAAATCATTATTCCCTGTGTGCAACGCCTTTTATGCAACAATCCTTTCCATGTTTGAAGAGCTGTAGTTAACAGTTTTCTGCAACATAAGTTTCCTGAAACACTACAAAAATAGATTACAAAGAACAGTTACACTCATATTAACACTGTCTAATAAAAATTATTTAAAAAAAATATTGCACACAAATGTTATAAGGGCTCAGATATGAGATCTCGGGTGTTAGGAAAAAAAAGCAGACAAAGGGATTTTACATTGACATACATACATACATAGAGAAACATGGATTTATATGTATAGAGATATATTTGACATTACAATCTTATGCACATTAAACAATATAACAGAGATATTTGCATATAGATCATGAGATATCTAGACATATATATTCATACATTTCTCACAATAAATAGATATATCAGTCCAAAAATCATCTTATATATAGAGAAATATTTATTTATAAATATATAGCACATATTCCGTTACCAAAATATTCTCACAATATGAAATATGAAATATTTGCATTTTCATGTACACTTTTCAAGGAGAATACATCATGGGCTTTGCGCAACAGATTAGGTTTTTTTTTCTATTTGTCTTCTCCATTGACTTCTACGGGGGAATACGTGAACCTGCACAAGATTTAGCTTTTTGGATTACACGGGTTAACGCAATCGCAAAATAAATTATTTTGCAACTTGAAATACCTGCGCAATCCCAGATGCAAAAAAGCCATAAACGCGTGGTGTTTTCGCTACTGCGAAAAACAGATTTGAGGCATGACTTGTAATCTTGCCCTTAGTTTCTGCACAATTTCAAAATGAATTTTAATTTTGTTTCATAAAATACAAATTTTGCAGAACAATTTTGTTACAATTTTTAATCAAATAAACAATACAGTTTGTGAGTCCTATTGTAATGTATGCATCACCCTCACAGGGAACATCCCGTTGAGAGACATTCTGATCTCAAGGTAAAAACTTCCTTTATAGAACAGAGTCTTTGAAGCACTGGAGGGATTTCTTATAGAATCTCACAAGCACAGAGACCTTTATAGAATCAGGCCCTAGGATTTGATTAAGCTCAGGGCCGATGATCTAAACCTCTCAATTTCAGATGTGTTTTTTTCTCGCCGACCCTCGCAGAGGCTGCCCTGGGTCAATTGATGTAAAAACGGGCAGTGCCTGCGAGTGGCGAGATGTCTCCTATTGAAAGTAAAAGAGCTTGCTGGGAATGGACACTTCACACCATGCAACAAAGTGAGCTCACTTTAAAAATTACATCCTACGGCCAATATAAATCACATTACCCTGATTTCTGCATATAGCATCTTATATTATATATATATTTTTTTATGCATGTGTTTGTCTATTAGGGTTATAAGTATTTTGAATGTTTTGAGAAAAGCTTGACACCTTTTAGTTGGTGAGAAAAAACTGTGAGATCTGAAGTGCAAAAATCTTTACAGATTTACACTGGGATTAGAGAGAAAATTTCATATATACCCATGTTCAGCCCATTTTACGAAAAAATAACAATTATTCTTTATATGTTGTACTTAAAAGTACGAGTTTCTACGTGATTTTTGCACATTTAGTGTACTTAAATTATGATTTATGCTGTGCATATTTAATACGATTTATTCCTGAGTATTTACATAGAAATTTGGCATTTTTTTTTTTTTGAAAATCTTTATTTATTCAAGAACATGCATCAATTCCAGACCATCGAGTAAACTTTGACATCAGGTATACATAGTAAGAAGATATGAACATCTATTCCACTTATAGAGACGCCTTTACAGTAAAAGATAGGGCAAAAAGTAACAATGTAAGACAATGAACTGGACCAACACACGTCCTTGCATTTTAACTTTATTTTTCTATCCTGCCTATCTCCTCCTAACCTTTACCTCCATCGCTATTCCTCCTCTCCTGGGTGTCATCCCATCTATCTGTTTTGAATGTATTAGTGCCTGCCTTCTCGGGATGGGACATAACCATCGAAATCAAGCCTCCACTCCCCCCTCAGCTGTGCTTCAAGAATGTAGTCAGTGTTACGAATCGGGTAAAGTACTTGTATTTGTTGATTCTGATCTAGTGTATGCAAATAAATTTCCCATTTTCTCATGAAACGTTTTGTGCGTTGCTGGGCATCTCCCATAGTGTCTACCTGCTCATAGAGCATTTGTCTATGTATTTCTCTCTTAAGCTGAGTCAAGAATGGGTCCTCACCTTTTAACCAGTTTTTGAGAACAATTTTCCTAGCCTGTATAATCACCATATGTGCGAATTGTGTATTTGTTTTGTTTAAGTTCTGACAGTCTAAGAAAATAACTGATCTGGCCGTTAGTGTGGTGACTGTGACTCCAATGGTTCGCATCCAGTGCTGGACCATCCCCCAGAACCTCACTAGTCTGGGGCATGTCCAGATCATATGTAAGAGATCTGCATTGGCTTGTTTACATTTCGGGCAAGCCCCTACAGATTCTGCTTCCCATGTCTTGTATAGTTTGGGTGTGATATAGGCCATTTCCAGTAACTTGGTGTGGGACTCTCTATGATCCATGGACAGTGTGGCTTTTTGAATCTTTTGAATGCTATGTTTAACTTGAGCAGCCGAAACCTCGTCATTTAAGAGTGCAGACCATCTATCTCCAATATGTTTTTGTGTGTTCTCATTGTTTGCCTTTGTCAGTGCTCTGTAAATTGGGGTGATTGATGTGTTCCCTTGTGTGTATAGCTTACATAACTGGTAGACCACCTGCTCGTTCCCCAAAAATGTATCAGATCCTAGAAGCATGGATACATAGTGTCTCGCCTGGAGATATGCGAAGTGGTGTGATCTCGGTAGGGCATATCTTTCCTGCAAGTATGCAAATGTGTGTATTGTCTTCCCGTCCCCTTCCAGTAACTTGGATACTACATTTAGTCCCAGAGCCTCCCAGTCCCTGAAGGCTTGTGTGGACAACCCTAGAATAAAATTGGGATTTCCCTGTAATGGAATGTATGTAGAAGTTTCATGATTAAACTGCAGTTTGTTACATATTTTCCTCCATGCGAACAGAGGTTGCTGAATTAATGCATGTTGTGCGAGGTGTTTATCAATCTTTGTGGCCTGCAAATGTGGCAACATAGCCAACGACCACGGTGCTATAAGTTGGCGCTCTAAGTCAGGGATTGTAAACTTGCTCCCTCCTGTCAACCAATCTAATACGTATTTAGCTTGAGTTGTCCAACTATATAGTTCTATGTCTGGGACTCCCATGCCTCCCGAGTCAATAGTACTTCTCATTCTGTCTGATTTAATTCTATGTTTCTTATTGGCCCAGATAAAGGAGAGAAACAAAGAGTTCCAGAATTTGAGATCCATTTTACAGAGCACCATTGGCAACATTTGCAGTTTATACAAAATTTTGGGAAATAGGATCATTTTTATGAGACCTATCCTGCCTGATAATGAGAGTGGGAGCTTAGCCCAATGAGTGATTAAATCCATGGCTTCTCTTTTTAGTGGGTTGTAGTTGGCTACATACCAATCATCTGGGTTTAATGACAGATCTACCCCTAGATAGCGAAAGGATTTCCCTGCCAGTTTAAAATTACACTGAAAGTCAGGCACCACAGTGTTGTCCGTCAGCCAGATGATCTCTGTCTTATCAGTATTCATTTTATAGCCTGACACTTGACTGAAACTACTGATGATATCCATTAATTTGGGTATGTTGGAACTGGGATTTTGTATGTATAGGACCATGTCATCTGCGAAAAGTGAGAGATGTAGTGTGGTTGTGCCCAGTTTGAGACCCTCTGTTTGTGATCTAATTTTTATCGCTAGGGGCTCTAGAGCCAGGTCAAAGAGGAGGGGTGACAAGGGACACCCCTGCCTCGTGCCCCTTTCCAGTGTGAATGGTTGGGAAAGAGACCCATTCACCAAAATTGCTGCCTGTGGGTTGGAGTATAGAATCTGTAAAGCCTCAATAAAAGGCCCTTCGATTCCAAATTTCCTAATGGTACAAAAAAGATGTTCCCAGAGGACCTTGTCAAAGGCCTTTTCCGCGTCCACAAGCAGTACACATGCTTCGTCTGCCTCCATAATTGGCCTTTGTGTTTTATTATTCCAGTAGTGTGTTAATATGATTGAAATTTGGCATTTTTGTAAAATACAATTTTTGGTAAATAATTTTGTTACAGTTTTTGATGCACCTCAACAATAAATATTTTCTGTGTATTTATGTATTAATGGTTCAATTATTTGTTTTGCAAGATTTTTTTTTAAATACAAAATTTATTGTGCACTTTTGTAATGTCCGCATATGAAAATGCAATATACGCCAGTTAGCGAGACACCAGGTTTTCAGGGTTAAAAAGTGTCTTTAGATCTCTCCACCAGGGAAATAGAAGCACTGACGAACATTCTTTAATAATCTGACCAGCCCAGAGACCTTTAGATGATCTCATAAAATCTTAAAGATTTCTCTGCCAGTAAAAACAGTGACTTTTTTCCCTTTGTTTCTGTGCTTTTTTATTTTATTTTTTTAATGAATGGTGCTTACTTTTACTATGGGTTGAAGAGAAAGCAAATGACATTAAGTGGTTGATCACAACCTATAGGCTGAGGCCTTTTCAGTTTCATGTGATCACTAGCACCTTTTTAGACTCTTTCCTGCACTTGTGATCATGTTTTCGGATCCTCTCTAAAAGCCCTGTTTTTACTACGGGACCAAAATGTTCTCAGTGATCAAAATCCATATTTGAAAGACTTTCCAACACCTTTTTGATACCAGTTTTGACTTATCAAATTCAACACCTAAAGGCACTTGATAAAGTCATAGAATGGAATTATGAACATCTTTGCAACTATTTCAAAACTATTTCGAAACAGTCTATTATCTTGAACATTTGTAAAACATTATAAAATGGTCACAGGAGACATTTTAGAGCTGTATTAACATACATTGTATACATTAATGCTCTATTCATCACTATTGTATAGGCTTTCTACAGGGGACATAGCACACATTTACATATGTATAGTTTCATATACATATGAATGTGTGTTGAGTATTTGACATCCTATACAGCTAGGGGGATCTGTAGGACTCCAAAATCTACAAATTGCATGGATCAAAACTCTTTTTCTTAATGTTTGATTCTAAGTCCCACTCACACTGTTGTTATGGTCACTAACACTTCTGGAGTCTTTAAAACCATCCTTTCCAGGATAACACAATTGTAAGTTCAAAAGCAACCTATTGCAATGTTTCCATCTTCTCAATTGCTAAACCATTGCATTTGTATGTTGGCATGTTGGGCATACTGGGCAAATTGCTCAATCACTATATTGTTTATTTTAATATTTGACAATCATTTTTTTTTTGCAATATTTATTTTTATTGTTCGTAAATGCACCATTTCTGGCATGGAGTGATCTTAAAACAAGACAGAGACTACGGGTTTCTATTAAAATTCTAATAAATAAAATGTATGTTCACAAGCACTGTAAAACACACTCTCATGAACATTTTTTGGCCTTAGCATTCATGAAGATGCATCCCCTATAAAAAACCTGGTGAAAAAGGCTTCATCTCATATGAACAACTGCAATGCAGATATGTATATGAATATATACATATATATTTATAGAGAACACACAGTTTCCCATAGACTGCTATGTAAAGGCCCTTTTAACCCCCACACCAACACACTTTAATCTCTAAAAACTGCAGTGCTCAGTGCAATTTTTTTTGTTTGCTTTTTTAAAAAGATAAAATGTTTTATTTTTAAAAAAGGGACTTTTCATTTTATTTTGGGGACAATTGGGGGACATTTTAAAAATTAACCAGTTGTCTGACTGCTGGTTAATCTTTTGAGCACTAATTGCTACCACAAGATTGCGGTAGCAGTTACTAGCCACTTGAAATGGCTGGTTATTTATTGTGCGCCCGTAAATGGGTGAATTTGCCTGTTTATGGGTGTGCGATAAATTAGCGCTCCACTCGTAATCAAGCCCATGATTGGTAAAATATATTCTTCTGATCACTACTAAACCCATCCTTGCAGAAGCTACAAATGTTAAATGACTTCAAAATATATAGTCTAGGTCATGCATTTAATTAGACTTCTGCCTCCATTCATTAAACCTTCACAATGATGATAATGTGTCACAATATAATCCTGCATTTACTGACATTCCATGCATTTATTTTAATCATGGATGATTAGATTGGAGATCTTAAGATAAAAATTGCCATTAATAATCTATCAAGTAAAAGTGAGAGTTTTGATCCAGATAATTAAAAAATTATACATAAGGAACTACAATTTTAAAAAGATGACAAAATACAATACTGAAATATAAATTATGAATCACAGTGCATTTTACTAAACATTTACTCATACTGGCTGTGTGTGAATGTATCTAAATGAAGATATAGGAATATCAGCAGAGATTATATGAGATTGCAGTGTATGAACAGATCATTAACAATGGTCATATAATTACTATGGCAAAAATATCACTTAACAGCTGTATTAATTGCCAAGTCGTGTTACCATTGCAATGGTTACTTTACAACTATCCATTATTTCAAATATCTGTTGCCAGAACCATCTATAAAGTAAAACTAATGTATCTTGTATTTCTATACAGTTTGTATTTGAAATATTTATTTAAACAGATGCATTAACTGACTAATGAAATAAGATATAGGGCTCCATGTACTAAGCGGCAGGCGGACAGCTTCTCAACTCGCGAAGCTGTCCGCCCGCCTTTGCTACACACGGGCAGCGGATCTGAAGGGACTGTCAGTTACCGATAGCGAGTGAGCCCTCAGTTAATTTCCCTTGCCACCTCAGAGCTGGCGTAGGATGTAAGAAGCAGTGGTCTAATGAGCGCTGCTTCTTACATTGCGGGAAGCAGGCTTGCTTATGTGAATCTGCCCCGTATGGGCTCCAGAGCAGCTTTCGCTGCTTCGTACATGGAGCCTATAGAGTATAATATACAAAATGCTAGATATAACAGCGCTATGGAATATAGCGGCGTCATACAAATATTTTTTTTTGCCAACTGGAATTTTACACCTGCCCCAGTGCAACTACCTTATTTCAACTGCCTAAGTTCAAACCCCAATGCATGATCCTTAAATGATCTTCTGACATAATCTATAATCTCGCTAAACTATAATCTCTTCTCAAAAAATGTATGTACAGGGGGGTGGAGTCCGTCACGCACAAGAATGGTCGCATAATCCTGCTGCTCTGGTCCTGACCAAGATTTATCTAACTTTATATATTGTTTATCGCAGATTTGAACCCTGAAAAAAACCTTGGAATACACCCTGGACCCCTAGTCAGCAGTAGGTGTTAGCTAAATCTACTGTTTGGTGTTATATCCCTGAGCTAGGACCGGAGCTGTATCCTGATTCTACACAAGTGGCGGCCATCTTTTCAACTTCGTGGCTACAAGATCTTGCAAATCTAACCGGGCTCCCTAATCAAGTTGAGGATTGGTACCATCACCTAGACCCCCCGGCGGGTACCCTTTATGGGCCTGTCATTAAGGAGCAGTGCTACCTCATACGACACTGCAGCTTAATTTATAATTGAAGTGTATCAGCGCAACATTTATTGTGAACAAGCAGAGCTCTCTTTGTTTTCGTGTAACGGATACTCATGAGTCTTTTCTATGGAGATCCCTCTAAGTTTCTGGGAGGACCTGCAGAACTTGTTTACTGCCCAGTATGCCGCCCTAGAAGATCAGCTTGGCATAGCATCCAGGAACAGGCATAGTGGCTCTTTGAGCGAACTTACCCAATCGGCGCCTCTAGTTGTGAGGGGGGAGGTGATGGCGCTTTGGGGCCCCAGCATCAGCACTCTGCCCTTAGCATACCAGCAGGAGCTGGAAATCAAGGAAGGATGCCGGTACAAGGTGACTCAAAGTTAGAGGGGAGCCGCTCTACTGTTTTACTCCCAAGGTACCTCACAGCAGCTGCAGGACTATGGGCAGTGGAGCCGCTGAGCAGAGAAGGTAAGCGGTGCAACGTTCATCAGTCCATAGTGTTATATTTGGACTGTTTACATATGGCACTGCTTATCATCTCCCCACCCGCGCCCGCAGTGAATTCATGTAGGCTTCTATTGTGGCTACGGTTTTGCTCTCTCACAGTCTGGGATCCAGGAGGCTGAATGACCGGGAGTTAATATGGCTGTGTTTACTACTGTAGCGAGGGATATCAATTGGTGCAGGGGATGGCAAGTGTTATCCTCTGGCGCAGCCTGTGGCCTTCTTGTCTGAAGACGGTTAAAATAAAAGTATTTAAAGGTGTTGGCATCATGAAAGGGGACATGGTGCAGAGTGCAGGGAGGTAACATGACTGAGCCACTACTTCAACATGCCATAAGAACTAACACAGGGGATCGCAAATGTTACTTATTTAATATAGCTTGAGGTCTATTGCCGTTAAAACTGATGACTCTTTAAGATAAGACATGACGGCACTTCTTTGCGATGTGTTAGTCACTTGCAAGCATGATTTTCATCCCATGGCATATGTTACAGCCTCCTGAAACTGCATAGGTGTTTGGATTAAGCAGCTGTTACCCTTGAATTGCAGCATGGAGACCGTTGCTTTACTGTTTTTTCTTTTTCACATATGTTACAGTCTCCTGGAATTGCATAAGTGTTTGGATTAAGCAGCTGTTACCCCTGAACTGCAGCATGGAGACCGTTGCTTTACTGTTTTTTCTTTTTTCACGTTATTTTTTATTATACTAAGTATGTATGTGAATTGAGCTTTGAATAGATAGCAGATCTCATGTTGGTTTCTGCATGATGGGTTATGCTAACAGCCTACTGTACCATTTACCTTTATATGACATTTTAGAGCCTATCGTAGTGATAAGTGGCCCTATGAGTTCAGTGTATTTTACCCATATCCCCATCCCTCTGTTTTAAGTCCCCAGTTCCTTATTATAATTACCATACACACTCACCACATTTTTTTTATTATTTTTTTCTAAGTGTGCTCAGCCTAAACTTTAGTAAGATATCTCAATGGTATTTTGGATGATATAGACTCCTTTGGGTCAAACAGTACACTTTCTCTTACATAGCCGTGGCTTCAAATGCAGGCTGGACCTGCTTGAGTGACAATCTAAAAGCATATAGCAAGTATGTTCCGTATGACACTAAGGAGAGTGCATTGTAGGTATGAGAAAGCTAGGATTGTACATAGTTATATTCAGCAGTCCAAACCCTGATTTTGCGATATCACAGGCTGAGTATGCATTTGGTCACTCACATATTGTTCAATCATATTACTCAGTTTGGGGCCCTTGTTATATGCTATTTGTCTTGAGCGAAATCCTAATGGCAACTCAACTCCTGAGAAATCATAGCATCCCATATGGCCTGGGAAGCCCAAGCGTTTGTCTGTTATCTGTAGCTTAATCTCCCTTCTCTGCCCATTTAACAGTAGGGATCTCCAGTAATGCGAATACAACCTATATCTTTAATAAGCATAGCTTTATCAAATATTCCTTTTCATATCCTGAGTATCTAAGCCTTATTTACTTGTGTTTGTTTGTTCTACAGTTATTAGTTAAAGTTTTCAAAGATCACTTCAGCATGTTTCACAGCTGTTAATAAAATTATAAAAGAAGATTTGTCAATAAGATCCAAAAGTGATCTTCTTAGTTGGTAATAACTCCCAAACTGTGAACTCGCACTGACATGGTCCAAAAGTGACCCTTTGTAGTATTTTGGAGGTATATTGTTTATTAGGCAACTTTTTTATATTTGCTTTCTCCTGAAGATCTTTATTTCAAGACTGTATAATGCATATTTGTGCTACAATGTAACTACAGGACCCACCATTGTGACATGCTAAAAGAACTAAACTGGCTGTCGCTGGAATCCAGACGCACCCTCCATCTTTCCTGCCTTGTGTTTAAGAGACTTTCTGGGAAGCTCCCACCCTACCTCAGCAGAATGCTCTCCCCGGCTATTCCCACCTCCTATAACCTCCGATCCAGTACCAGCACATTATTTAGCGTGCCTCAATACAAAAAGAAAGCAGCTCGATCCTCCTTTTCCTACAGAGCACCACAATTATGGAATGACCTCCCGCACACTTTCAAACCTTCCACAAGCCTAATATCCTTTAAGAGATCCCTCTCTACATATCTCAAAACAGAATGCACCTGTCATGGTTGATTATATATTTCCTGGAAAGGATAATCCTAGGCGCCAAATGTAGGCTAAGGTATACAAGAATTTATTACGACAGGAGTACAGGGTATTAAAATATAAAATACAATAAAAAATACAATGTTTTAAAAGTAAGTAGACATGGATCCACGCTAGTACAAATGTAATAAAAAACAGAGTTGAAAAAATTATATACTGTGACAGCATGACAATATATACAGTTCAATTCTTGATAAACAGCTATGTCAGGTATGTTATAAAGTGCAATACTCCAGAGTGCTAAAATTTGTGTTTAAAATAGCAATCAAATGAAAATCAATGTCAATCAATAAAATCAAATAAAATCAAATAAAGTAGTTTCCAGTGGATGTGGAGGAAGTGTGTAAAACGAAAAATAAAAAAATAGATGCAAAAAATAAAGTGGTAGTCAGTATAAGTATTAATCCAAAAAAAGAAGAAGAAAGGAAAGTCACAACACAAGTCCAAAATGGATCCGCTGGGGTGCTTCTAAAAATGTGTATCCAAATGGTGCTAGTGTATTGCCGGTGTCCAGTTGATAAAAACAAAAATAAAAACCAAAAGAAAAATATATAGTCAATGGTGTCCAAAAAATGTCAATAAATATCAGTGAATCTCCCTCGATGGGGGTGTTGCCAGCCTGGATAGGCTGGTTTAGGTGAAGAAAGGTGGCACAATAAAAAACAGTGCACAGAAAAAAAATAAAAATATAAATATATGAGAACAAAAGACCTGTGAAGAGAAAAATAAAATACAATGTGTAGAAAGTTCACAATATGTTCTTCCAATTAGAATAAGGCTTACCAGTGCTGTCTACGCGTTTCGGCCTTCTCTAGGCCTTTATATATTTCCTAACTGTTCTATGTTAAATTTTGCATATATTGTGTATTAATATTGATTTTGTATTTTATTGTACCCTATTGTATCAATGCAATGTCTTGTGGACCCAGGACATACTTGAAAACGAGAGAAATCTCAATGTATCCTTCCTGGTAAAATATTTAATAAATAAATAAATATTTAACATCTTGTGTCAGAACTTCATTTGAATGCTATTATGTTGTTATTTCTGGATCTTTGTATGTATGCCTTGTCACAAATCTTAATAAAAATATTTAAAAAAAAATAATAAAAAAAAATGTATGTACAGGACTATACTGGGGAACATATTTACTACTAGATTTTGAACAGAATGGTTATAGATCTGTGGGGAAATTATCAAAAATACTTTCATATCACTTAGAAATATCTGTAGTTGGTTATCCTTGATATGAAAATGCATTACTTAAAGGAATAGTCTAGTCAAAATTAAACTTTTGTGATTCAGATAGAGTATGGAATTTTAAGCAACTATTTAATTTACTTCAATTATGAATTTTTCTTCATTCTCTTGGTATATTTATTTTAAAAAGCTGGAATGTAAGTTTAGGAGCTAGACCATTTTTGTGTCAGCTCCTGGGTAGCACTTGCTGATTGGTGTTTAAATGTAGCCATATAATCAGCAAGCACTACCCAGGTGCTGAAACAAAAATGGGCTGGCTCCCATCCTTGCATTCCAGCTTTTTCAAATAAAGATAACCAGGAATGAAAAAAAAAAAATGATAATAGAAGTAAATTAGAAAGTTGCTTAAAATGTCATGCTCTGAGCCATTCAAGTTTAAGTTTGACTAGACTATCCCTTTAACACTGGATGGTCTGAGCTCCCCTTAGATTTTGAACAATTTGATAAATTCTATCTACTGTAGTAAACACAGATATCCCCTCTGACCTATTTACTGGTCAATTTGTTGCCAGGATCCAAAAGCTTTGCAACATATTTTTGGTTCCTCTTTTGTGAGTGGAATCTATTTACTTAGCTTTGCGATTAGGATATATCACGTATTCTTACAATGTTTAGAATTGATATATTTTGATAGCATTTGTACCAAGCTTTCCTGTTTTCCTTTCCTTTATTCATCATTAATTATAATTAGTACAGCTAATATGTTTTTTCTATGTCACAATGTAAATTAAATAAAAACTTAAAGGAACACTGAACCCAAATTTTTTCTTTCGTGATTCAGATAGAGCATGCAATTTTAAGCAACTTACTCCTATTATCAAATTTTCTTCATTCTCTTGGTTTCCTTATTTGAATAGCAAGAATGTAAGTTTAGATGTAGGCCCATTTTTGGTGAACAACCTGGGTTGTCCTTGCTGATTGGACAGAACTAATAAACAAGTGCTGTCCATGGTTCTGAACCAAAAATTAGCTGGCTCCTTGGCTTAGATGCCTTCTTTTTCAAATAAAGATAGCAAAAGAATGAATAAAAATTGATAATAGAAGTAAATTAGAAAGTTGCTTAAAATTGCATGCTCTATCTGAATTATGAAAGAAAAAAATTGGGTTCAGTGTCCCTTTAAATGATACTTTGTGGTCATTTTTATTTATTTATCTATTTCAAACATTTTTCTTTATACCTGTCATTCAGTGTCAGCATTGATACAGATTTGCATAACAATAGCTGAAATAATATCAATGTACTTTAAAGTCATCTATTACTGCTCTATAGGAGATTTATTTTTTTATTAAACTAATGACAAATTAAATGTCTTTAGCCTTATATTCCAAATACATGATTTTTTTTTTTTAATTATGCTCATATGCATAATTTGTATTAATAATAACTGGACCCATCTTATATTCCAGTGAGTCTTATATGCGTCTTAGATGACATTTTCAACCAAACAGATGTGATCACTGATCCTTGAGTTTCTTCCCTAATGACCTTCCTCACCTCTGAAGATTTATTATACTTTGTTACCTATTGTTTACCAAATAATCAGTCCACTCAGACATACTCTGACATATGGCAAAGTTAATCAAAAAAATTAATGATCCAAGCAGCACAGATTAGTTCCCACCTTCTCTGAGGGATCACCAGTCTCTTGCTACAACCTTAGATCCACTATAAATACAATCCTACCTTGTTTATCATGTTATCATGTTTCTATGTAATAAGCAATTTGTGTATTTTATATTTTAACTCTATTGTACTGATATTTTTATTGCAATAGTAAATACATGTTAATAAGTCCTTGTGCTTTTAAAAATCATCCTGGGCCATTTTTAAAGACCTGCGGCTAGATTTGGAGTTTTGTCGGTAACGACCCGAAAAACTAACGCCGGCTTTTTTCTGGCCGCAGCATAAAAATAACTCTGGTATTGAGAGTCCACATAAAGGCTGCGTTAGGCTCCAAAAAAGGAGCGTAGAGCATTTTTAACGCAGCTTCAACTCTCAATACCAGAGTTGCTTACGCAAGCGGCCAGCCTCAAAAACGTGCTCGTGCACGATTCCCCCATAGGAAACAATGGGGCTGTTTGAGCTGAAAAAAAACCTAACACCTGCAAAAAAGCTGCGTTCAGCTCCTAACGCAGCCCCATTGTTTGCTATGGGGAAACACTTCCTACGTCTGCCCCTAACACCCTAACATGTACCCCGAGTCTAAACACCCCTAACCTTACACTTATTAACCCCTATCGCTGACCCCTGCATATTATTATTAACCCCTAATCTGCCGCTCCGTAAACCGCCGCTACTTACATTATCCCTATGTACCCCTAATCTGCTGCCCCTAACACTGCCGACCCCTATATTATATTTATTAACCCCTAATCTGCCCCCTCAACGTCGCCTCCATCTGCCTACACTTATTAGCCCCTAATCTGCCGACCGCAAAGCGCCGCCACCTACGTTATCCTTATGTACCTGTAATCTGCTGCCCCTAACACCGCCGACCCCTATATTATATTTATTAACCCCTAATCTGCCCCCCTCAACGTCGCCTCCACCTGCCTACACTTATTAACCCCTAATCTGCCGAGCGGACCTGAATGCTACTATAATAAAGTTATTAACCCCTAATCCGCCTCACTAACCCTATAATAAATAGTATTAACCCCTAATCTGCCCTCCCTAACATCGCCGACACCTAACTTCAATTATTAACCCCTAATCTGCCGACTGGAGCTCACCGCTACTCTAATAAATGTATTAACCCCTAAAGCTAAGTCTAACCCTAACACTAACACCCCCCTAAGTTAAATATAATTTAAATCTAACGAAATTAATTAACTCTTATTAAATAAATTATTCCTATTTAAAGCTAAATACTTACCTGTAAAATAAATCCTAATATAGCTACAATATAATTTATAATTATATTATAGCTATTTTAGGATTAATATTTATTTTACAGGTAACTTTGTATTTATTTTAACCAGGTACAATAGCTATTAAATAGTTAAGAACTATTTAATAGCTAAAATAGTTAAAATAATTACAAATTTACCTGTAAAAGAAATCCTAACCTAAGTTACAATTAAACCTAACACTAGACTATCAATAAATTAATTAAATAAACTACCTACAATTACCTACAATTAACCTAACACTACACTATCAATAAATTAATTAAATACAATTGCTACAAATAAATACAATTAAATAAACTAGCTAAAGTACAAAAAATAAAAAAGAACTGTTACAAAAAATAAAAAAATATTTACAAACATAAGAAAAATATTACAACAATTTTAAACTAATTACACCTACTCTAAGCCCCCTAATAAAATAACAAAGCCCCCCAAAATAAAAAAATGCCCTACCCTATTCTAAATTACTAAAGTTCAAAGCTCTTTTACCTTACCAGCCCTGAACAGGGCCCTTTGCGGGGCATGCCCCAAGAAATACAGCTCTTTTGCCTGTAAAAAAAAACTTACAATACCCAAGCCCCCCAACATTACAACCCACCACCCACATACCCCTAATCTAACCCAAACCCCCCTTAAATAAACCTAACACTAAGCCCCTGAAGATCATCCTACCTTGTCTTCACCTCACCGGGTATCACACCGATCCGTCCAGAAGAGCTCCTCCGATGTCCTGATCCAAGCCCAAGCGGGGGGCTGAAGAGGTCCATGATCCGGCTGAAGTCTTCATCCAAGCGGGGCAGAAGAGGTCTTCCATCCGATTGAAGTCTTCATCCAAGCGGCATCCATCCGGAGCGAAGCGGCAGCATCCTGAAGACCTCCACCGCGGAACATCCATCCTGGCCGATGACTGAACGACGAATGACGGTTCCTTTAAATGACGTCATCCAAGATGGCGTCCCTCGAATTCCGATTGGCTGATAGGATTCTATCAGCCAATCGGAATTAAGGTAGGAATATTCTGATTGGCTGATGGAATCAGCCAATCAGAATCAAGTTCAATCCGATTGGCTGATCCAATCAGCCAATCAGATTGAGCGTGCATTCTATTGGCTGATCGGAACAGCCAATAGAATGCGAGCGCAATCTGATTGGCTGATTGAATCACAGTGAAGTGTGTGTTATATGATTATTTTATTAGGTTTATATTGCTGTTTAGCAAATGTTTTTGTTCATTTAACTTAGTTTAATTATATATTCTGTGTTGTGTGATTATTTTATTAGGTTTATAATGCTGTTTAGCATTTAAAGTCTTCATTTCAAAGCTTTAAAAATAATGTATTCAGTGTTACTTATGACAATTTTGAGAGGGGCCTGGAACCTATCTCCCTCACTTCCCATGATACATACACCTATTTATATAGTACACAATATTCATTAAATTTTTAATCCCAAATGTAATATTCATATATGTGTTACAAAAAAATAGACCAGTCAAGTTCTTTGTTCATTCCACCTGGAAACAACGTACCCAGTTCAAAAATCCAAAACGCCTCACGTTTTTTAAGTAATTGTCACCCCCCTCCTTGGATGTTTGACCTGTTCTAAAATTTGAAACCTAAGTTGGCTCAAGTTGTGACCGGCTGACAAAAAATGATAAGCTACAGGGGCATCAATTTTTTTGGTCCTAATGTTACTCTTATGTTGGGTCATGCGCTCACGCACAGTGCGGGTGGTCTCCCCCACTTAACCCAGCCCACACAGGCATTTAATTAAATAGACTGCAAAATCAGTATTGCAAGTATGATGCCCTTTAATTTAATATTTTTTGCCTTAACTTGGGTGATTAAATGTAGGCCCCTTAATTAAACTATTGCATTTGGAGCATCCCAAACAGGTAAAGATTTTTCTTACTAATATATGTTTGAGAGGAATGTTTAGAAGGAACAATATCTGCCCTTACTAAAACATGTTTCAAATTTCTCACTCTTTTATAAGCAGGCATCGGTGGATTTTTGAATTCTTGAACACCGGGGTTACACGTACCCAAAATGTGCCAATGTCTGCATAGGATTTTTAGAACTTGTTGATTCCAGGACTCACAAAAACTAATTTAGGAGACTTTTTCTCTAAACGATCCCTTCTCTCTAATAGTGTTTCTCTAGGGGTTCTAAGGGCATTTTTTATTTCAGTCTCAATAAGTTCCAAGGGATATCCCCTCTCCAGAAAACGATCTCCCATTTCTTTTAGCCTATTTTCTACTACTGATTCATCAGACACAATACGTCTCACACGTAGAAACTGACTTTTAGGTAAAGATCTAACAAAAGAGGGAGGATGTGCACTTTTATAGTGTAGGAGGGTGTTGCAGTTTGTTTCTTTTCTGTGAAGATCTACTGTCAGACCTGATACACATTTTGAAATTTTTGTATCCAGAAATACAACACTCTCCTCACTGGAAACCAATTTAAATTTGATATGACTAGTCACTGCATTTAAGTCATTGACAAAGCTTCTTAGAGTTCCAATGTCGCCCACCCACATGCCAAACACATCATCAATATAGCGCCACCAGGTGGCGCCACATGATAGAAATAAAGGATGACTATACACAAAGTGTTCTTCATACATATTCATAAAAATGTTGGCGTATGTAGTTGCGACATTGGAACCCATAGCTGTACCCTGGAGCTGAAGATAATAACTATCCTCAAAAAGAAAATAGTTACATCTCAAAACAATGTTTAACAGTTGCAAAATAAATTCTGCCTGTGAAGATGTATATCTATCTGATTCACTCAATACTTTACCAACTGCTCAAATACCAGCCTCATGTGTTATAGCAGTATACAAAGTTACGTCAAGACTAAATAAAATACCCTTGTTATTCTCAAGTTGTAAATCTCGTAGCTTAACTAAAAAATCCCCTGTGTCCTGAATATAAGAACTAGATGGTCTTAGTACTTTAATATAATGTAATATAGAGCAGGGAGTAGATTGTTCAGACCTTGTGCGCCATTTTATACTGATGCATGACAAGAATGTAACCACCTTTAATTGGTGTGTTATTGAACGCATACAAAATGGTCCCAGAGGTGGGGATAAGACAGCCAAAATGTTTTATTGGGAAGCCTTCTGGATATTTCTTATCAGAACCAGAAGACCTCAAGGTTTTAATATTAGTGGAGACATAATTCATTTTTGGAAAAAAATGTGATTTATAGAGTTCCTACAGTTGTTTCAAATGCACATTTTCTTATCTAATCATCCCCTAATGGCTATAAATTATTGTTTATACGGTGTATAAGTATCTTAAAACAAGTAAGATATGGTTATGATTATATATATATATATATATATATATATATATATATATATATATATATATAAAAATATATATATATATATATATAAAAATATATCTTCCAAAATATACAATAATTTGTGGGATATAAGTATTGGGAGAGAAATGGTTAATATAAGTGCTAAGTACAACTAATATGTTAGACTCAATAATTGAACCCAGCTTCTCTATTGTACATGTAACAACAAATCAGCCATGTCTGTTTGAAGTAGCTAATTAAGCCACAGTGTTTTTTGATTATGTGTAATTGCAGTGACTATATATGAATTGTAAGGTCACTGATTGGGCATCTACGATTAAGGCATACTAGCCGAAACGCGGCAGATGCATGGCTGACAGCATTGCCTGTGTGCAGTTTTAACTACACTACAAGTTGTTCCTATGAAGGTTTAATAAAGGTTTTTTTACCTTGAACTAAGGGTCGCTGGTTTTCTTCACGTTTTGGATATGGTCTTAGTACTTTGTCTAAATAAATAGAAACTTTAAATACTGAGCCCATTCCAGCAACTATAGTGCGGCCAGCAGGGGTTTTCAAATTTTTATGGACTTTAGGGAGTGTATACATCACAGGAGGGATGTCTTCAGAATCAAGAATAAATTTCTTTATCTCATTATTGACAATTCCATTTTTAACTGCAAAGTTAACACAAGCAGCAATTTCTTTTTCACCTCAAAGATAGGGTTGTAGGCCAATAATTTATAGACTTCTGGATCAGATAATTGTGTCTTAATTTCATGAACATAGTACTCCTTATCCAATAAAACAATTGCCCCGCCCTTATCCGCTCCCTTCACTACCAACTTATTGTTGTCATTTAAATTGCCTAAAGCCAATTTATCTTTCGTTGTGAAGTTCCTATCATACTTATAACGGTTTTTATGGGACACCGAAAATTTACCCAAAGCCTTAATATCCTTTTTCACAAGCTGGATATACGTTTGTACCCCAGGATTTACCTGCATAGGTGTAAAAACACTTTTATTTGTTAGACCTAGTGTGTTCAAACTTAATGCTTTATTTGGTATAATTACCTCTTTACCCACATTAACCGTAATATTGTCAGGCATGGCAGCAAAAAAACTTTTTAACGTTAACGTTAATGTTCTAAAGAACCGATTCAAGTCATTCTGTAATTCAAACATGTCCCCATTACTTTGTGGGCAAAAGGAAAGCCCTTTATCCAGTACACCTTGTTCAGCTTAAGTAAAAGTGACATTACTTAAATTGATAGTTACATTTTGTTGCTCACTCGCCGATTGCCCGTTGTTCCTCGGTTCTTCTGCATGTCTCCTTTTGGCGGTGCCACTTATGTTTCCTGCCTCCACGTCTTTTAGATGTGCCTCTGTTTCGGATATCCCCGACCAAGACTAGGATGATGATCCCTGATGCTTTGATTACATATATTTTTTTATAATGACCACTAGATGGGAGTATTGTGTAAAGGTGTACTATGTACAGGTGGCTTGATTGTGTTTGAGGGTGGGGTCTGTGTAGGTATTTAAGGATGTGGTCAGTGCCTGTCTAACTATACATGACTAAGGACATCTGTCCGAAACGTTGTTGATCTGTGTAGTCTGATTATCTTTGCAGTTTGGTGGTGCAACTATCTCTTGCATTGCTACTATTGCTGGGGGTATTGTGCAGTGCCCTCTTAGTTTGCACACTGTGTGTATCCCAGGTGCTGGATTTTTGGAACTTTGTCATATAATGTTGTGCTCATTTGCACTGGGCTTGTCTCTCCTTCACATACAGAAATAAGATAGATTTCGAAGTGCTGGAGTGTTCCGCACTTTTTCTTTTGAATATTCAGTGACTTCAGCCCCTGGGAAATCTAAACTGCAATTTCTCTCCAATCTGGAGAATCTTTTTTATATCAGGGCCTGAGAGAGGTCTTATAGGTTTCATTTGAATTCTTGTAAAATAACATCTGAACTTACCATCTACTGTCTCTTCTGTTCTGCAGTCAACTATTGGGATACTCTTCATATTGACAATATTCTATTGTCCAAAACATCAAATAAAATTGTAGTGTGTCATAACATCCCTGTGGATTCACCATTTTGGGGCTAGATTACAAGTAGCGTGCTTAAGATATTGAGGGTCACAATAAGCAATATTGCTACCATACTAATTTGCATGCGGTAAACGGGTATGCTCGAATGTAAACATAATTTGCACTCGTCAGGTTAGCATGATTAAAAACCTAGTGTAAATTGTAAGTGTAAAGTGGTAAGAAAAATTTGTACAAAACACAACATGAGTACATTAAAATAAAGTGATACACTCATAGAAACAGTTTCTGATAAAAAGGATTTATATAAATATAAATTTTTTTTTTTTTTATAAGAGTTAAAATGGTATATGACAAGGTGTTTGAATGGAAAGGGCTATAATGAATATATATATCTATCCTTAATGCAACAAAATTAAATACACCTGTTATCAATGACACACAAGTTAGAAAACCTGTGACCATTGAAACAAAATTGAATACACCTGTGATTTCCAATTATCCTAATGGCATGAACATGGTAATAAAATGACCTGTTAATAACAGAACTTTCTCAATTTTGCTGTGTTTATCTGAGGTTATCTGTGACAATATATTTATACAGCATCCAAGAAAATAAACCTTGCTCACTCTTTGGCGCAAAACTGCAAAATTAAACTTTGCTAAAGAACATGACACACAGTCTGAGGAATATTAAAAGCTCATTCTTTGGTCAGATGAGACCAAGATTAATTTGTTCAGCTTAGAAGGGGTCCAGCATGTTTGCCGTGAACCTGTCTAGGACTACCACAGTGAATGCATAGTCGCAACAGTGAAGCACAGAGGCAGAACTATGATGCTATGGGGCTGCATGAGTGCAAAATGTGTTGGGGAGATGACATTTATAGATAGTACCATGAATGCCTGTGGATATCCAAAATACTGGCAGACAAGATGACTCTAGGGGTGAGCCTTCAGGCTCACTGGAAACATAAGACTGCTGCATTTTTTACTAGAAATGCTTGTGCAATGATAAATGCCGACAGCGTATGCTGTAGGCATTTATCAATGTCGGAGGACATGATCTGCTACAGCGGATCATGTCCGTCAGACAAATGATAATAAATCGGCCCCCTAGTATCCAGAACTTGTCAGAAGAGGAATATTCCAAAAAGATAATGATCCAAAGCACACTGCCAAAATCACAAAAGAGTTCCTAAAGAAAGAAAAAAATGAAAAATGTGACCTGACCTGTTGTGTAACCTGAATTGAATTCAAAAGAACATTTTTGGCGTATTTTAAAGAGAAATGTAGAGTAACACAACCCCTCCAGCAAGAGCAGCTGAAAAAAAATGTCTCTGAAGAATAGCAGAACATCTTTCCAGAAATTTGTGCAACATTGAAATCCCAATGCCAAGGAGGATTAAGTCTGTCATCAAAAATAAAGGTGGACATATGGGTATAGGTGTACTGACCTTTGTTGCATTGAGTATGTCTTAATATATGTATGGGTGTATATATGTGTTTATATATGTATATAAGTAAATATAAACACAAATATACATATATATATATTTTTTTTTATATATATATATATATATATATATATATATATATATATATATATATATATATATATATATATATATATATATATATATACACACACACACACTTTGCAGCCCTTTTCACTCAAATAGCATTTGTAAAATCACTTTTAATCATTTGTAATATTTAATAATGTATTTGACCATGTATTTAATGTAAATATTTTACATTCCAATGTACTTCACTAAGAAGAAAATGTTCTTTGTATTTTTAAATATATATTTTTATATATATATATATATATATATATATATATATATATATATCTGTATATATCTATACCTGTATATATTCATATAGGTATGTAGATATAGATATATATTTAAAAAAAAATAATTTAATATAGATATTAGTGTATATTTATAAATAAAAAAAAACATTTTCTTCTATTTGAAGAACATTGGAATGTAAAATATTCATAATTACTTTCGGGTTTAGCGCTGTAAGGTGGTGTTGGGTTAGTTGTGTGAATGAATAGTGTTAGGGTTTTTTTTTTAAGATCTCTCTATTGAAATCTATGGGGATTATAAGTTAATGCGGTCACAATATCCGAAGTCCTAAAGTTAGCATGCATTAGGTTTTGCTTGCACGCAAACAATTTTCTTTCACCTGCCCGCATTAAAAGTTTACTTTGAGCAGTGTTTGCACGCAAGTAAAAAATGACACTTGTAATCTGGCCCTTTGTGTTTTATTAATCTTCAGTTACTTATGGTGATGCAATGGCATTCACTTTGCTCTGCTATCTCAAAAACAAAAATACAAAAAGTATTTGAATAATAAATAGTTAAACACTTGGAATGTTTCTTCTGACCAATTAAAACCATACGGAACAAACTTCTCTCATATATACACATACACAGTACACAGTACATAGAAAAATCATACCAGTATGAAGAATCAAACAATAAAAGTGAAAAAAGAAGGAAATTATACCATACAACACTGTGCACTATAAGGTCATGGGATAATATTCAAAAGGTGATCTTTGTACGTCAAAGAAAATGGAGAGAAACTTTCATAATGTTAAACCATATGAGAATATCCATTTAAGCACAATAGGAAAACTACTCACATGGTTTTGAGCTACTATAGCTCTAAGTGATGTGCTCAGTACAAATATATCCAAGATTGCATTTGTTATAGGGGGTTCCAAAAATTAAATACAAAAATACAGACATGTTAAAAACAAAGATTCTTTAAAAAGCAAAATAAAAAGGCAATAAATGTCTGTCACTCTGGTGTCCCAGCGGCTATCAACAGGCAACACATTCAGACCTCCTTCCTAGATAGATATCAGAAGGGTCTGGAGCAATTTGATTTCAATATGTCTGCCCCTCCTTGTGACGTTGCCTTTGTGACTGCTGACTCCCTTTTTAAAGAATCTCTCGGCTAGATTACGAGTTTTGTCGGTAATGGTGTGTGGTGCTAATGAGCCGTTTATGCTCACTGCTCACCTACAGACAACGCTGGTATTACAGGTTTTTACAAACCCAGCGTTAGCTGCAGAAAAGTGAGCGGAGAGCAAAATTTAGCTCCACATCTCACCTCAATACCAGCACTGCTTACGTTAGCGGTGAGCTGGTAAAACGTGCTTGTGCACGATTTCCCCATAGGAATCAATGGGGGAGTGCCGGCTGAAAAAACACAAAGCAGCGTTCAGCTTCTAATGCAGCCCCATTGATTCCTATGGGGAAATAAAATTTATGTCTACACCTAACACCCTAACATGAACCCCGAGTCTAAACACCCCTAATCTTACACTTATTAACCCCTAATCTGCTGCCCCCGACATCGCCGTCACCTACATTATATTATTAACCTCTAATCTGCAGCTCCGGACACCGCTGCCACCTACATTATATGTATGAACCCCATATCTGCTGCCCCCAACATCGCTGACACCTACATTATATTTATTAACCCCTAATCTACCACCCCCAATATCGCTGCAACCTACCAACATTTATTAACCCCTAATCTGCCGCCTCCAACGTCGCCGCCACTATATTAAAGTTATTAACCCCTAAACCTAAGTCTAACCCTAACCCCCCAACTTAAATATAATTTAAATAAATCTAAATAAAACTACTACAATTAACTAAATTATTCCTATTTAAAACTAAATACCTATAAAATAAACCATAAGATAGCTACAATATAACTAATACTCGCTTAGGGTTTATTTTTATTTTACAGGCAACTTTGTATTTATTTTAACTAGGTAGAATAGTTATTAAATAGTTATTAACTATTTAATAGCTACCTAGTTAAAATAAACACAAAATTACCTGTAAAATAAAACCTAACCGAAGTTACAATTACATTTAACACTACACTATAATTAAATAAATTCCTTAAATTAACTACAATTATCTAAAGTATGAAAAAAAACCCCACTAAATTACAGAAAATAATAAAATAATTACAAGATTTTTAAGCTAATTACACCTAATCAAATTCCCCTAATAAAATAAAAAAGCCCCCAAAAATAATAAAAATCCCTACCCTATACTAAATTACAAATAGCCCTTTAAAGGGCTTTTTGCGGTGCATTGCCCCAAAGTAATCAGCTCTTTCACCTGAAAAAAAGTATAATACCCCCCCAACATTAAAACCCACTACCCACACACCCAACCCTACTCTAAAACCCACCCAATACCCCCTTAATAAAACCCAACACTAACCCCTTTAAGATCACCTTACTGGGAGACATATTCACCCAACCAGGTCGAAGTCCTCAACGAAGCCGGGAGAAGTCTTCATCCAACCGGCCAGAAGTGGTCCTCCAGACAGGCAGAAGTCTTCATCCAGACGGCATCTTCCATCTTCATCCATCCAGCGCGGAGCGGGTCCATCTTCAAAACATCCGACATGGAGCATCCTCTTCATCCGACGACTGAATGAAGGTTCGTTTAAATTATGTCATCCAAGATGGCGTCCCTTCAATTCCGATTGGCTGATGCAGAAAAAATCCTATTGGCTGATGCAATCAGCCAATAGGCTTGAACTTCAATACTATTGGCTGATTGGAACAGCCAGTAGGATTGAGCTCACATTCTATTGGCTGTTCCAATCAGCCAATAGAATGTGAGCTCATTCCTATTAGGATTTTTTCTACCTTAATTCCGATTGGCTGATAGAATTCTATCAGCCAATCGGAATTGAAGGGACGCCATCTTGGATGACATCATTTAAAGAGACCTTCATTCAGTCTTCGGCCGTCGGATGAAGAGGATGCTCCATGTCGGATGTCTTGAAGATGGACCCGCTCCACGCCGGATGGATGAAGATAGAAGATGCCGTCTGGATGAAGACTTCTGCCCGTCTGGAGGACCACTTCTGCCCTGTTGGGTGAAGACGTCTCCCGGTAAAGGTGATCTTCAAGGGGTTAGTATTAGGTTTTATTAAGGGGTATTGGGTGGGTTTTAGAGTAGGGTTGGGTGTGTGGGTAGTGGGTTTTAATGTTGGGGGGTAACTATTTAATAACTATTCTACCTAGTTAAAATAAATACAAAGTTGCCTGTAAAATAAAAATAAACCCTAAGCTAGCTACAATGTAACTATTAGTTATATTGTAGCTAGCTTATGGTTTATTTTATAAGTAAATATTTAATTTTAAATAGGAATAATTTAGTTAATTGTAGTTATTTTATTTAAATTATATTTAAGTTAGGGGGGAGTTAGTGTTAGACTTAGATTTAGGGGTTAATAACTTTAATATAGTGGCGGCGACGTTGGGGGCGGCAGATTTGGGGTTAATAAATGTAGGTAGGTGTCGGCGATGTTAGGGATGGCAGATTAGGGGTTAATAAAATTAAACTAGTGTTTGTGAGGCGGGAGTGCAGCAGTTTAGGGGTTAATATATTTATTATAGTGGCGGCGATGTTGGGTTCGGCAGATTAGGGGTTAAAAAATGTATTATATTGTTTGCGATGTGGGGGGCCTCGGTTTAGGGATTAATAGGTAGTTTATGGGTGTTAGTATACTTTTTAGCACTTTAATTAAGAGTTTTATACTACATCGTTGTAGTGTAAAACTCTTAACTACTGACTTTAAAATGCGGTACCAGTCTTGACAGAAGAGGGTGTACCGCTCACTTTTGGTCAGACTCGTAATACTGGCGCTATGCAAGTCCCATTGAAAAAAAAGAGGATATGCAATTGACGTAAGTGGATTTGCAGTATTTTCGAGTCTGGCCGAAAAAGTGAGCAGTGAGCCTGTAAATTCAAGAATGGTAATACCAGCGGGCGTTAAAAAGCAGCATTGGGACCTCTCAGCGCTGCTTTTTAAGCCTAACACAAGACTGTTTTTAACACATTTGTATTTTTTGTAATTAAATATTGGAACCCCCTACAACAAATACAGTCTTGGATCCATTTGTACTGAGCGCATCACTTAGCAGTCACCAAGTTTACAAGTTGTGCAGTATGACTTTACCGCTTAAAAAATAGCCTTTGAGTGTGGAATGGTCAGCTACTCCTTACCCGTTAGAAGCTGTTAGCTACTCATTAATCACACTGTATGGCTTTACTGTGATTGTTATGGCCTATACCACAATGATCCGTTCCGCATTCAAAGACCAGAAGTTATGGATTTTGAGAAACAAAAAAGTTTCACAAACCCCATTAAAAATATGTTACAAATTACTTGCCATTGCTCAAAAATCCAGACTTTCCAGCGGGTTCGGAGACCCAACATTTCTTAGTCTGGGAACAGAAGGGACTTAGATCCCTCAAACAGTTGCTAGACCCAATCTCAAAAGAGGTCAAGAACTTTGGTGCCCTACAGAGAGAGTTTGGGCTACCACGGACCCACTTCTTTGCCTTCTTACAGGCACGCCACTACATTGGAACCCTGATCCAGAAGGCACCGGAATTCTGGGAGGGCTCCCCTTTCCGCATCACGCAAACATTGTACAAAATGGGAAAATTCTCCTTATCTGAAATTTATCAGACACTATTACAACAGCGAGCGCAAAATATGCGAGACTCGTTGCTGCAGGGATGGGCAAGAGAGGGAACCGGTAACATAGCTTGGGAAGATGTGCGACGAGGCCTAGAAAGAACAAAATCAGCCACATTGTCTGCCATGTTCAGGGAATCTCAGATACGTTTTCTACACAGGGCATATCTCACGCCGAGAACACTAGCCAAATGGATCCCCACACGCTCTAATGAGTGTGTTAAGTGCTGGAGAGAAGCTCCTACTCTCTTGCATTATATGTGGGAATGCCCTTCAGTCAGGCAATATTGGGGTAAAATACAATACTGGATTAATCAATCCTTGCAGATACGCCTTACACTAAACCCAGAGGCCATCATATTCTTACAATGGGACACTCAGCATAAGCAACAAGATGCAATACTGAGTCTAGTAATACTGTTAGCCAGAAAGTGCATTTTAAAAAATTGGACGGTAAGAAAGAGTCCATCCTTCCAGAGCTTTAGAAACCTACTTAGAACACAAATATTCACAGAGCAGATGGATGTTAGGATGGATGTCCAAAATAGACTGGGTCTATTCCTGCGTAAATGGCGCAGACTTATACTCACTTTCGAACTAGAGATCCAAAGACAGATTTTGATACCATTTAAAGACTCAGCAACATTTATGGAGGCTGGGTTGAGGGGGGAATGGGAACACCTATTCTAGGCGACAATAGCTCAATGTGGAATGTAGATTCTCCCCCCCCCTTTTTTTTTTTTTTTTTTTGCTCCTCCTCTTGTCTCCCCTTTTCTGAAGGCTACTCCATTTTCCTCCCCCTTTTTTTTTTTTTTTTTTTTTTTTTTTTTTGCCACCGTCGAGCCCTCATTACTGATAAATATAGGTTAGGTTAGTTTGGTTAATAAATTAGGTTAGTAGAGTTAAGAATTAGTTTTAAACTTAAACAGAAAACGGAAAATGATTATGTTTGGGAAATGCAAGCACACAGACTGTGAAACAAAAAAAACAAAAAAATGTGTTACTTATGAAGAAATCAGAATGTATATACTTCAGAAACATGTCATGCTTTCAATACCTAGAATCTATTATGTACCATTCTGTTAATGTAAGAAAAATCTTATGATTGACTTGTGAATATGATATGTTAATGTGTATTGCTTTTCCTGACAACAATAAAAAGATATTTAAAAAAAAAAAAAAAATATGTTACAAAGTACAATAACACTCATAAACTACACTATTAACCCCTAAACCGCCATCCCCCAGCATCACTACTAATAAATAAAGCTGTTAACCCGTAAACCGCAGTCCCCCACATTGTGACTACTAAAATAAACCTACTAACCCCTAAACTGCCGCCCCCACATCACAACTGCTAAAAAAACTATTACCCCTAAACCGCCGTCCCCCACATCGCAACTACTAAAATAAACCTATTAACCCCTAAACCTCCATCCCCCCACATTGCGACTACTAAAATAAACCTATTAACCCCTAAACCGCCTCCCCCCACATTGCGACTACTAAAATAAACCTATTAACCCCTAGACCACTATCCCCCCACATCACGACTACCTAAATTAAACTATTAACCCCTAAACCTAACACCCCCTAACTTTAAATTAAAGATACAATATACTAACTACCTTAAAATAAATAAAAACTTACCTGTGAAAATAATAAAAAACAAGGTTAAACTATAAAAAAAAAACTAACATTACAGAAAATATTAAAAATCTAAAATTACACAAAATAAAAAAATCTAACATTACAATACAAAACTAAAACATTGCATTACATAAAAAACTAAAATTACAAAAAAAAAGATTACAAAAAATATATATTTTTTTTACAGAAAATAACAAATGAAATTATCCAAAATAAAAAAAGTTAATCCTAATGTAATACCCCCTTAAAAAAAGTCACCCCAAAATACCCCCCTAATCTAACAATAAACTACCAATAGCCCTTAAAGGGGGCCTTTTGTAGGGCATTGCCCTAAAGATATCAGCGCTTTAAAAAAAATAAAAAAATTCAAAGTCCCCCCTAAAATTACAACACCCTACCCCCAAAATAATAACATAACTAAAAAACACCTAATCTACCCATTGCCCCTAAAGGTGCATTTGTATGGGCATTGCCCTAAAAAGGGCAATCAGCTCTTTTACTGCCCATAAAAATAAAAAAAATAAAAAAGCCCTAACTTAAAACACCCCAATTTATTTTAAATAAATAACACTAACCCCAAAATAGGTAGTAGTAGCGATGTGGAGTAGTAGTAGTGATGTGGGGGGGGGGCGGTATAGAAGTTAATCAGTTTATTTAGTGTTGGCGATATGGGGCTGGCAGTTTAGGGTTTAATTGGTTTATTTTAGTAGTAGCGATGTGAGGGGACGGTGGTTTAGAGGTTAATCAGTTTATTTAGTGTTGGCGATGTGCGGGGGGTGGCGGTTTAGTGGTTAATAGGTTAATTTAGTTTGAGCGATGTGGGGAGACGGTGGCTTAGGGGTTTTTAGACTAGAGGTTTATGTTAGGGTGTTTCTCCATGGGCTTCAATGGGGAATGAGAAAATGTGGTAGTGATTTTGCAATCCAATCGCAGGTGTTTTCTTCCATTGATCTCTACGGAGGAATATGTGCACGAGCATGTCAGGTTGGAACTTGGATTTTTTGCTGTATGCAGCTTACCGCACCATACCGCACAACAAAAGAAAGTAATGGCGGTGCTATAGAAATAGTGTGTACGCAACGGGTTTACCGCACAACTTGTAATCTTGGTAAAAAGTAGTTCAAAATCATGTGATTAGTTTTCCTATTGTGCTTAAAGGGACACTAAACCCAAATTTTGTGTTTCATGATTCAGATAGAGCAGCAATTTTAAGCAACTTTCTAATTTACTCCTATTATCAATTTTTCTTTGTTCTCTTGCTATCTTTAGAATCTAAGCTAAGGAGCATCTAAGCTAAAGAGGCATCTAAGCTAAGGAGCCAGCCAATTTTGGTTCAGTACCCTGGACAGCACTTGATTATTGGTGCTGTCCAATCAGCAAGGACAACACAGGTTGTGAACCAAAAATGGTCCGGCTTCTAAACTTACATTCCTGCTTTTGACAAGAGAATGAAGAAAATTTGATAATAGGAGTAAATTAGAAAGATGCTTAAAATTGCATGCTCTGACTGAGTCATGAAAGAAAGAAAAATTGGGTTCAGTGTCCCTTTAAAGGGATATTTTCATATGGTTTAACACTATGAAAACATACATACATACATACGTTTAGCACAACTTACAAAGGGTATAAATGCTTGTTTGGGAGTGCAGCCATTGAGACCAAATATTTGCAAAAAAACAGGGGTATTGGCACACATCCACTTGCAAATAGGCAAAGGATTTTTACACGTGCACAAACAAATGTATATTGTTTAAACGACGTACTGGATTGCCCGTGTTGTCTTTTTATTACCCTAGGTTTGTCCCTGTTATTGAAATGAAATTAATTTTTTAACACTAACAATGTTTCTCAAAATTTCCTTTTAGAAATCGAAAAAAAGAAAAGAAAATGTTTTTATAAATTTATATTTGTGTAGTACAGGAAATGATTAACTCTCATTGTCATTATATACATAAGTCATTAGATATAAGTGTTGGAAGCTTTACATAACTTGATTATTCACACTGAATTGCTATAATTTGAATTCCCCCTTTTTCCGCAGGGAATTCATCTAGTACTTCTTGACATACCTGAATAATGAGTCTTTTACACCTGTGAAGTAAACGTCCCCTAGCCCACTGCCACCCAAGGGATATTCTCCATGACAGATGTTCTAGTATAATGTAAAAACAAAATATATTACCTACTAAAGTAAAGAAGCTAAGAGATCTGTTAGATCATAAACCAATTACTTTTTCTTGTTGACAAACTCTAGAAAGAGAATTGGGAATATTTTACCCATTTCATATCATAGTTTTACCATTCATTAAACTTATTCTTTGTATTAATGAGAACCAAGTCAAGGTGACCACTAATAATTTCAAAAACTGATATACATTAAACCCAAAAATCCTCTTTCATTATTCAGATAGAGAACACAATTTTTAAAACGTTTCCAATTTACTTCTATTATCAAGAATGTTTCATTCTCATGTTATTCTTTGTTAAAGAGATGCCTTGGTAGGTAGCATGCACATGCCTGAAGCACTACAGGACAGGAAATAGTGCTGCCATCTAGTGCTACTACTAATGTATTACATTGTTACAAAACTGCTGCTATATAGTGCTGCAGACACGTGCACACTCTTGAGCTTACATTTCTGCTCTTCAAATAAGGCTAACAAGAAAACAAAGAAAATATGATAATAGAAGTAAATTAGAAAGTTGTTTAAAATTGTATGTTCTATCTAAATCATGAATGAAAAAAATGGGGTTCACATCCCTTAAAGTATGTAATTATTTATTTTGCCCGTTTTTTTCTTATCCATTAGCTCTGAAAATTGAGTAATGTTTAATTCTCAGAACTTGAAATGTACCTTGCTGACTTCTCATGGCTAACCCTGCTACATGAATGTCTCTAATTGGCTTTATCAGATAACACCTGCAAATCAATGCACTTTATACTAACTTTATAACAGTGGCAAGCCTTGTAGTCTGCAAACTAAATCTCAGATTGGCTCCTCCAAATAAGGCAAATGGTGGGTGGAGTTTGGCTATTGGCAAATAATTGCAGTAAAAAGGATGTTAATTTGTTTTTATAATGTGAAGACGTGTCTGATATGTTATTCTATAGCAACAGAGCAGAAATGTATTGTAATTACAAGATGTTTACTGTCGTTTTAACTTAACATATAATTATTACATCCTACTTTAATGGGAATTGCATATTATATTTTTCGTCACTCATTTTTCCACTCATTTAACCCTTTTCAAATCCAAGTTGTTCATTCTAAATCCTAATCCTAATATTATAAACCTTAAAATTAATCTTTAACTACAACCATAAAGTCAATACTCTAAACCCTAATCTTAAACCATGGAGTTAACTCAACCTACACCTATACTAAAAAACTAACCTAAACCCAACATATATTGCTATTAAGGTAAAATTATTAAGGTGGTGTTGTTGAAACTTCAAGAACATTTCATTGTAGGCATCCAGGTTTAAAAAGCCTATAAGATAGTAAAGAGACTGGACAGGTTTTTCTTAAAGTATGTCCAGATCGGGGAACAGGTATATTCAGAAGTTACTGTGTTTGCTGTTGCATGTCTTCAGTTATAGAATGATATTGTGAGGATGGCTGAACACTCAACCTCCCACTTGGGAGACAACTTGGATTTAAAATGCCAAATGGAGTGCACATCTTGAGACAGAACAGTGATGCAACATTCTGATTTTTCCATAGGCGATACATACTTAGATCATAAAATACTTCTTATTTCCCAAAAATTACAATGATACATATAGTGGTTCAAATTCAGAGAGAATAAGATATGATCTTTATGGACTCTAGGAACTCCCAAAAAGATGTATGACATCATATGTTAAGGCATTTCATCTACATAAACCCATTCTACACCATTTTCTCTGTGTTCTACAGTTCACAAATATGTGCCAAAATATTTCATTGTGCTACAGTTTGTTTATTGTTGTAGTGAAGAGAACCTAACTGCATAATTATAAAAGATAAAAACTACATAGTAATAAAGCAGTTTACTATTAGGAATATCTACCATTCCCCAGTTTCACATAACCAAAACTGTTATAGAAATATACTTTTTACCTCTGTAATGACCTTGTATCTAAGCTTCTGCAGACTGCCTCCTTATCTCAGATCTTTTGACAGACTTGCATTTCAGGCAATTAGTGCTGACCCTTAAATAACTCCACGTGCGTGAGCACAATGTTATTTAAATGAAACACATGAACTAACAACCTCTAGCTGTGAAAAACTGTCAAATGCATTCAGATAAGAGGAGGCCTTCAAGGGATTAGAAATTAGCATATGAGCCTACCATGGGTTTAACTTTCAACTAAGTATACCAAGAGAACAAAGCAAATTTGATGATACAAGTAAATTAGAAAGTTGTTTAAAATCTCATGCCCTATCTAAATCATGAAAGTTTAATTTGCACTTTACTCTGGGGGCTAAAGGAACCACTTCAAGGGAACCATGGGGAATCTTCAAGCTTAAATAGTGAAATATGTTTTAATAAGTTTAACAAATTGATTAATGGATTTTATTTGTATTCAACTGACCATCAACAAGAAAATGAAGTATTCTTTTTTTTTCTTCTTCTTTTGGTGAGAAAAAATATTGCAAATATTGCTAATATTGCTCAGTTTATAAACAACTCTATGTAATACATGATTACATACAATCTGTGATTTTCCAATTAAAGGGAAGGTCAACACCAAAATTGTTATTATTTAAAAAGATAGAGAACACCTTTACTTCCCATTTCCCAGCTTTGCACAGCCATATTATATTGATACTAAATGATAAGTAATGATAATGTGGGGTACCTTGAATTCTTTCTTCAGTGTGCGGCGGATGATCACATGAAGAGGAACCTCCACACCTTCGCTGAGGAGCGCTGCAGCCGAGGAGCGCCACTGCCACCCATGACTGTCATCGAGGATCTCCACTTCTGGGAAGACTGCTCCAGTGCTCCGCTTGGCACCGCCGTCGCTGTGGATGAAGATGATGGACACACCTGGAAGGAGACCTTCTCCGCCGGACTTCTGAAACCATGAGTACCTATTTGGGGTTTAAGTGTTAGGGTTTTTTAACATTTTTTGGGGGGGTTGTTTTTTTAGATTAGGGGTTTTTTGGGCAAATTTCAAGAGCTGAATGCCCTTTTAAGGGCAATGCCCATACAAATGCCCTTTTCAGGGCAATGGGTAGATTAGGTTTATTAGTGCTAGTTTTTTTTTTATTTTGGGGGGTTTGGTGGGTGGTCGGTTTTACTGTTAGGGGGGACTTGGTTTATTTGTAATGTAAAATAGCTGTTTAACTTAGGGCAATGCCCTACAAAAAGCCCTTCTAAGGGCTATTGGTAGTTTAGCATTAGGTTATTGGTTTTTTTTATTTTGGGGGGGCCTTTTTTATTTTCATAGGCATTAGGTTTAATTTTTTTATTTTGGATAGTGTTGTTTATTATTTTTTGTAATGTTAGCGTTTTTTTATTTTCTGTAATTAGTTAATGTAAAGTATTTTTTTGTATTTCTTATTGTAATATAGTAATTTATTTTTATTGTAATTAAGGGGTTAATTTAGGGGGTGTTAGGTTAGGGGGCTTACTCATTAAATTCATTTTTTGCGTTGTGGGGGTTGGTCATGTTGGAGTTAAAGGGACAGTCAACACCAGAATTTTTGTTGTTTTAAAAGATAGATAATCCCTTAATTAACAATTACCCAGTTTTGCATAACCAACACAGTTATAATTATACACGTTTTACCTCTGTAATTACCTTGTATTTAAGCCTCAGCAGACTGCCCCCTTATTTCAGTTCTTTTGACAGACTTGCATTTTAGCCAATCAGAGCTGTCTCCATGGTAAATTCACGTGCATGACCTCCATGTTATCTATATGAAACATGTGAACTAATGCCCTATAGTGGTGAAAAACTATCAAAATGCATTTAGATTAGATGCGGCCTTCAAGGTCTAAGAAATTAGCATATGAACTTCCTAGGTTTAGCTTTCAACTAAGAATACCAAGAGAACAAAGCAGAATTGGTGATAAAAGTAAATTGGAAAGTTGTTTACAATGACATGCCCTATTTGAAACATGAAAGTTTTTTTTGGACTTGACTGTCCCTTTAATAGGTAAATTAGGTTTAATGCATTGCGGGGGGTTGGCAGATTAGGGGTTAATAGATGGATTAGGTAGTTTGTGATGTTGGGGTTTGTGGATTTAGGGGTTAATAATTTTATTAGGTAGTTGCTTTTTATTCCTTAATACTTCGTTTGGGCGATTAGTTTATTTTTCTTAATACTTCGTAAGGGCGGTTAGGTTTTTTTTGTAAATACTTATTGTGGGCGCTTAGGTGTTTTTTTTAATACTTATTGCGGGCAGTTAGGTGTTTTTTTCATATTTATTGTGTGCGGTTGTTTTTTTGTTTTTTTTAATACTTATTGCGGGCATTTTTTTTTTTTGTAATGCTCCGTTTGCCTTCACTGCATCCTGGTGGATTCCGAAAATGGCAGAATCCACCTGTGGTGGATTCTTTCACCACCCTGCCATTTTCTGAATCCACCTGGTTGCAGCTTCTCTGCATCCAGGTGAATTCTTTTGGCTGCACGAGCAGCCAACATTCTGTTGGCTGCCTCACGCTGCCAACATTCATTTGAGGATGCGTGCGCAACTGCCAACGGCGACGGACATTACAAACGCAATTATAATATAGATCAGTGCTTTCCAAACTGTGTTTCGTGACACATTAGTGTGTCGGTGGCAGTGTGTAGATGTGTCCCTGCTTCAGCCCAAATTTTTTGGGGGTTTCCGACTTTCCACCTGCCTGCTTCACGTATCACATGGTTGGCACATGATTGATACTTAGTGGGTCACAGATCATCTTAACCTATTGGCGCAGCTCAGCGGAAACTGAAACTATTCCCACTGGCGGCTTTGATGGCACATTGGATCCTGACTGCTCGTGTAGTCTCCTAAATCGGCTCGTGACTGCACGTGTAGTCTCCTCAATCGGCTCGTGACTGCATGTGTAGTCAGTGAGTGGAACAGCTGCTTGATGATGAAATGCGAGTGTCTTTATCTAATATTCCACAAAATATTCAGAAACTGTTCATCCCATCAATCTCATTCATTCCATTAAAATAGTAAGTGGCTATTGGTGTTATTAAACTTTTTTTTAATTCTTGCACATACTTACATACTGTTACTTGTAAATACATTTTGTTATTATATAATTTATGTATGTGTCCGTATCTCTTTAAACAAGTTAGTTTAACCTCCTGTTTGCTAGTACAACTGAATTACTGTGTTGTGAAATGATGTAGGTCTAAAAAGTGTGTCACCAACATCAAAAGTTTGGAAAGCTCTGGTATAGATACTTTATAACATTTAAACCTCTAAATTTCTGCCTGTTTCTAAGCCACTACAGACAGACTCTTATCACATACTTTTTTAAATTGCTTTTCACAGCAGGAGATTTCTAGTGCATGTGCTTACGCCTGTGGAGTTATTGGCTAAAATGCAAGTCAATAGATAATATATTGCCATGTGATTAGGTTCAGAAGATGCTTAGATATAAGGTAATCACAGAGATAAAAAGTATATTACTATAACCGTGTTTGCTGTGCAAAACTGGGGAAGGGCTAATATAGGGATTATCTATCTTTTTAAACAATAACAATTTTGGAGTAGACTGTCCCTTTAATTTATTCTTAACCTTTATATAGATAATGAAAGACTCTTAGCAATAAAGGTTGTATTTTTTTATTTATTTTGGGTGTTCAGTTACCATTAAAATGCCAGCCAGCCTTATTGTGATACTTGTTTAAAAATATAGATAACCCCTTAATTACATATTCCACAGCTTTGCATAACCAACAACTTTTTACCTCTGTGATTACCTTGTACCTAAGCCTCTGCAGACTGCCCCCTTATTTAAATAATTTTGACAAACTTTTGACAAACTTGCATTATAGCCAATCAGTGCTGACTCATAAATAACTCCATGGGAGTTATGTATGAGCAATGTTATTTATATGGCAGGCATAAACTAGCGCTGTCTAGCTGTGAAAAACTGTCATAATGCACTGAGATAAGAGGAGGCCTTTAAGGGCTTAGGAATTAGCATATGAGCCTGCCTAGGTTTAGTTTTTAACAAAGAATAACAAGAGAACAAAGCAAAGTTGATGATAAAAGTAAATTAAAAAGTTGCTTAAAATTGCATGTCCTATTTAAATCATGAAAATTTCATTTTGACTAGACTGTCCCTTTAAGTGTTACTTTGGAGCTCTCACTCAAGTCAATCAGGTCCCAAAAATGTTTGTTTTTTTATTCAGTTCACTCTGTAGTAATTAACAACTTTCAGATAGCCTAATGTTAACGTGCAAAGACTTTTACTTTTACCCCAAATAGGGGCTAGATTATAAATGGAGCGCTATTGTTAGCACGAGGAGCGTAAACGTGATTGCAAAATCACAGTGTTCTTTACGCTCAAATCCATATTACAAGTGGCACACTAGTAAAATTACTGCAAATTAGTTTGCACGAATTTGCGGTAATTTACGCTCCCATATTTTCTATGTGTAGTATTGAGCGGTAATGTGCACAGTCGTTTTTACAGCTCAAACTTTTTAAGTGAACTGAAAGATTGCGTAAAGAGTTGAATCCAGGTGGTGGAGCTCCATCTTCATCCCACCAGTGGTCCATCTTCATCCTGGTGGCAATCCACCTTCTTATCTTTATGGTGGTGCCAGTCTTCATCCATCTTCAGATCTTCAACAACGATCCTCTTCATGCGGTCACCAGCCGCACATTGAATTTTGAATGTGAGGTACCCCTTTTATATAGAGGTACCCTTGCATTTCTATTGGCTGTTTTCATTTTTAAATTCAAATCAGCCAGTAGAATGAAAGCTTTTTCTATTCGCTGATTTGAATTTGAACATGAAAATCGGCCAAAAGGAATGCAAGGGTACCCCTATATAAAAGGGATGAATATGGAGTCCCGCCACACAGATTAATATTTGGTGGATACCATCTTCGTTAGTTTAGTGTTAGGTTTTTTTTGGTGGGTGTTTTTTATTGGCATCAAAAGAGCTTAATATCCAGTCAAATGCCCTTTTCAGGGCACTTTTTAGAGTAGGTTTTTTTTAGATAGGTTTTTTTTGGGGGGGCTAATGTTAAAAGGTTGTAGTGTTTGTTCTCACAAAAAGAGCTAAGACACTTTAGGGCAATGCCCAACAAAAGGCCCTTTTAAGGGCTATATTTGTCATTTAGTGTTAAAATAGTTTTTTTTATTTTGGGGTGTTATTTTTAGTGGGGTTTCAGAATAGGCATAAATATTTTTTTATTTTTTTGTAATGTTAGTTTTGTTATTTTATGTAATTTTAGGTTTCTTTATTTTTTGTAATTTTAATTTTAGTGTTAGTTTTTTTTTTGGAATGTTATTTTTTTTAAAGCAATGGTAGTTTTTTTTGTTACTTCGTGGTGGGGGTGTGGTGGTTTAGGGGTTAATAGTGTAGAAGCTTACTTTATGGTGGGGTTTGTGGTGGTTTAGGGGTTAACAGTGTAGAAGCTTACTTTGTGATGGGGTTGTGTGGTGGTTTAGGGGTTAATAGTCTAGAGGGGTGGTTTGCAATGTTTGGAGGAGGTGGTTTAGAGGTTAATAGTATAGGTTAGTTTGCGATGAGGGTGGCAATTTAGGATTTAATAGTGTAGAAGGCTACTTTGCGATGTTGGGGGTGGCAGTTTAGGGGTTAATAGTGTAGTGGGTACTTTGTGATGGAATATGTGGCTGTTTCAGGGCTATTAGAGTAGGGGGTCTTATGGCGATTCGGGTTAGTCTGCAACTATCGGTGTTATTTTTTTTCCACTTTTCTCTATCCATTGAAGTCAATAGGAGAGTAAGTTAATGCGATCACAATATTCTAAGTTCTGTTCTTTGCATGAGTTGGGTTAGCACTCAAGCGATAACCATTTACTTTCAACTTATAATATGAGCACTACCTGACGCACAAAGAGCAGATGTTGTGTTAGTATTACAAAATTTTGCAAATTGTAGCAAAGGAACATTTACATTTGTTTAACGAAAACAAATGTAAATGTTCAATGAATATTCAGTATTCATTTAGTTTAAAACGAAATGAATACCAAATAGCACAACAAACGAATATTCGGAAAACTAAGTTTTCTAAGTATGCAGCCAGAAAGATTCGACCAAACCATCTATCACCCTTTTAACATCCAAAATGTATTCATGAAAAAAGATTAAATGTATTCATGAAAAAAGAAATTCTGACAGCCTATTTTTTTTTTTTTTTAAACAGTACATAAGATCATTTTTTTAAAAATACCCAGCATATTTTTAAGTATTGATTTATCAAGTTTTTTTACACCAATGAGAATATTTTTTTTTCTGATATGTCTTGTCTTATCATAATAATACCCTAAAATGGGTTTATTAACCAAACTATTTACACAATTTGATGTTTTTGTTGATACTATTTTATCACACTAGAACAACCATCTGGGTTGCGCAGGGTTGAGTTACGTAGTAGCATATATATCCCGTAAAGTATCCTAAGGGCGCAGTACCTTGCAACTTTGCTAGACTTCAAGGATCTGGATTTAAACTATAATAGGCTAAAATGACATATACTAAGTAAGAAGTGCTCTCTAAAACTAAAGGACTCTATACATTTATCATTCTCTAAGACCTTTCTACTTAGTTTGATAATCCCAGCCATTATACATTTCTGTATCATCTTCTCTGGTCTGTTTTCTCAAAGTGACACTGCAGTATCGTGGTTTAAATCCTGCCTGACAAACCGTTCTTTCAATTTCTCAAACAATACAAAATAATGATGCTCTACTAATTCATTATGTACTAGATTTACTAGTGTGGTTCTTTATAAATTGTACACTTCACAATAAGCTATGTCTACTCTAGTCTTTACTAAATGTTTTTTCCAACTCAGTCATTGTTCATCTTCTGCTTCAATACCTAAACTGGCTTTATTTCAGCTTTTGGGATCTATCGCTCAATCTATTATTTTTAATGAGATATTACAAAACAGCATTTTACTGTAGAAAATTATCTAAAGAGTAATATTATAAAATACTGACTTTCATGTAATGTTTTAATATATGTATAGATTAGAAAGTAATGAAAATATATATTTTCATTTCTTGTTCTTGATTTTGAATCAGTTATAATTAGAAGAATATAATTAGATTATTTTTGTACAAAAGAATGTATTAAAAAGAATGTAAAGATATTTTAATGGCAAACTGGGAAAGAGAAAATGTAATTTTCAGTTTACCTAGGTGTCTTCTTCATGCGGTATTTAATAAATGAAGAATTATAGTACTGCATAGTTATACAGAATATTGTAAAACATAGACATAATATATTACACTGTAAGAACAGAGTGTATTGGTAATAGAACGTGGAGAAACATGAATGTAAAATGTGGTGAGATCAAAGCGATAGGAGATGCCGCTATGAAAAACGGAATATAGAGGCTCAAAGCTCTGCATAAACACACATTTGAAAGTAAAAAGTAAAACATGTTTTCTAGTAACATATTAGGACAGGATGTCCACTTTTAAAGGGAGAATCAGGACAAAATTAAACTTTCATGATTCAGATAGAGCATTTGATTTTAAACAACTTTCCAATGTGCTACCATTAACAAAATGTGCACAGCCTTTTTATATTTACACTTTTTGAGTCACCATCTCTGATTGAGCATGTGCAAGAATTCACAGACTATATGTATATGCATTTTTTATTGGCTGATGGCTGTCACATGATACAGGAGGAGTGGAAATATGCATTACTTTGAAATTTGTCAGAAAAAAATCTACTAGTCATTTGAAGTTCAGACTAAAATAAATGCCCCCCTTGACAGAGAACAGAAACAGTGCTGGTGGTGGTGGGAGGAATTGGAGCACAGTCTGGTTAAAGGGATAGTGAGTTCTTCTAGTAATGGGCAGTAATACTTCTTACAATACACTAAATTCAAGCCGGTCACTGGTCTTGCTGTGTGATCCCCCCACACACACATTTTTGTTTGACTTGCTCTGGGGTTATTTAGCACCCCTCAGCAGAAATAGGACTAATGCACCTTAAGTGGGTGAGAGTCTATGGCAAAGGATGTCTGGAGTTGCTGTCAGACACGTAGGTCTCAGCCCATTCTGGAAAGGAAGGAGAGGGGAGGAAGGAGGGTGTGAGGAACTGAAGCTAAGCTGGCTATGCACCATGTGAGTTAAAAACATAGTATGGACACCCTGGATATTGACATTAAACAAATGTTCATGTGTGTCTAGTTTAGTTATTTTAAAAAAAGTTCAGTGTTTCACCAATGGAAAGATTTGCTCATCAAGCAGGGAAGAGTTATGTCATTCCAGCTTCCTGCTTTCTCTCAGATTGGAATTACTTTTTTTCTTCCAGAGATAGCTGGGAGGAGGTTAGCAAGGGAAATACAAGTGTACAAACAAATACAAATAGTTCTTGAAATTAAAGGTGTGAAATATCTTGTAGTATGATAAGACCAATTACTTTATTTTATACACCACACATACGTAATGTCTGTTTATCTATGTTGTTATCTGTATGTCTATCAATTTATGGCCAGCAGGCCAGATTCTCTGCAGAATGCTGACTTGTGCAAGATAATGTATTGCTGCACATTCAACCGTATCAGTTTCATCCCAAAGTCCAAGGTGACCTGTTTTGCTTTCTGTGTTACTGTGCCCTCATGCCTCTTGCTTACTCTGCCAGTGTTACTTGCTTCGCATTTACTTGGTATATGTGTTAACGGTAAAGGAAAATGACACTCAGACGCCTTGTGACCATAATTTGACTTTAAATCACATTATCATTGTGTCTTACTGCAGAGTGAGGGTACACACAAACCTTATCAAGATCATGATATCAGATGTTAACATTACAGATCCTTACACATCCTGAGAGCCATGGAGTAATATCTCCTAACATTTTTTTTATTTTTTTTTTAATATTTTATTATTTTCTTATAACAACAATACAAAATTGGGTACATAGTTACTTTACATCACATATATAAACGAAAGAACAAGGAAGGCAAAGTCCATTATAATAAGGAAACATTTAAACCACACCATCAATCCTTCCTAAGTGGATACATTTATCCTTAGTCCTAGCATTGACCAAGGGGATTGTTCTTGAATAAATTGTTTGTCACTATATCTATAGAAGTGCTTGGGGGGAGAAAGGGAGAAAGAAACAAACAAAAAAAAAATTTCTTTCCTCTTAACCCCCTCCCAACTCCCCTCATCTCCCCTCACATCCCCCTCCCCTCCTCTCCAGATAGTTGGGGAATACTGATAATCCGATTAATATGATTCATATAATCATTACCCATAGCCTTAATAAATGGACCCCAGACATTAAAGAATTTATCTACTTTGAAAGGGCAAAACTTTTTATAGTCATATGCTTCAAGAATGCCTTCTTTTAGCATTGCCTTCTTAATATGACTAACATTTGGAGATTTTTTATTGATCCAGCAGGAAAAGATCAATGATCTTGTTTTTAATATCACTTTATGTATGAATCTGTTATTTCCCCCCCATAGAGGAGAGTGTGTAAGGAAAAAAACATTTACTGATGATAGTTTTATATCTAATTTTAATATACTAGAAAGCCAAAAGCCCACTTTCGACCACAATTGGAATTGTTTAGGGCATTCATATACCAAATGGAGTAAGTCCGGATTAGTTCTTGAGCATTTAATAAACTTATTCTCCACCTCTTTATTCCACTTACAAACTCTATTCGGATGTTAAGTAATCGTGGTGCATAAGTCTAAAATGTGATTCCCTTTCTGCCATTGAGTTCTCCAGTTTATGTATTGTCCCCAAACTGATTTGTATAATTTTATCTTCTCTGCAGATGGGTATGCTGTTTTCCCATTTATTATAGAGGTCTTCTAATTGCCTTGACTTAAACCCATTTAGAAGTGTTTCGTAGATAACTGAGAGTGGCCTCTGCTTAATTTTTGGATTGTCCAGTAGAGGGTGAGACTGAAAAAATAGATCAGAGTCCTGGTAAAGAAATGACCTTAGATAGTGCTTTGCTTGTATAAAATAGAATCTATCCTTACCAGGAATTTGATAAATCCTTTGAATTTCCTCAAATTTAAATATTTGTTTAGTCTTCCAATTACAAAAATGTCCTAAATTGGTTACTCCACAGTTTCCCCAGCGCTGAAATACTGAGTAATTTAGGCCCGGGATAAATTGTGAGTTCCCCACCAGTGGTACCCATCTAGCATATACTTTCTTTTTTATTGATATTATTTTCATAGCTGCAGTCCAAGCAGCCAGAGTGTCTTTCAACATAGTATGTTGACATATTTCCCTTCCTCTTTCTTTATTAGATGCATATAGGACAAATTCTAGTGCCAGTGATTTGCATAGTCTTCTATCTAATAAACAATTCGTATAGATATTAGATTGGAAAATCCAATCCAATGGGAACCGCAACAGAGTGGCGTAGTTATAAAGCAGCAGATTAGGTAAAGCTAAGCCCCCACTGAGAAAGGGTAAGTATAGTTTATCCATCTTAATTCTGGATCTCCTACCTCGCCAGATAAAATGTCGAAGGGCTTTCGTGAAATTATTCAAGTCATCTTGTTTAATTAATAAAGGGAACATGCGCAAAGTGTAAAGTATCTTTGGGAGTATAAACATTTTATACACTGCCACTCTCCCTGAAAGGGAGAGTGGGAGGTTTACCCAATTTTTAAATTTCTCTGTGCATTGATTTAAAGCATACACTATGTTGTCCCTATACCAATTTTGAGGGGAAGAGGAGAGATATATACCTAAATACTTTAGTTTATCCGTTTCTACAAATGGGTAAACCATATTTGTTTTAGATTTTTTAAGCCATAGAATACTAGACTTAGAGAAGTTTATTTTGTATCCTGATACCTTACCGTACACCTCTAGCTGAGAGATAACTTCATTAGTTTGAGAGATTGGATCTGATACACATAGTAAGAGGTCATCCGCAAAGATAGATAGCTGAAATATCTCCTCATCTAGTCTACAGCCTAATACTTTCCTCCTGAGCTTCATTGCCAGGGGTTCAAGTACCAAGTCAAAAAGCAGTGGTGACATTGGACACCCCTGTCTTGTTCCTCTAGAAAGAGAGAAAGGAACAGAAATATTACCGTTTACTAAAATAGTGGCCCTGGCATCAGAATATACATTAGATATTAAATTTAAAAAATTGCCTCTAAGGCCAAAATTAAACAGTGTCTGCTGGAGAAAGGACCACTCAACCCTGTCGAAGGCCTTCTCCGCATCTAATGACAGGAGAAAGGCCTCCGGCAGCGCGGCCGGTCCCCCTCCAGCATCCTCCTCAGCATATTGACAAATAACATGTTGAATTCTTCTAATATTCCTTTCAGAGGTTCTCCCCTTAACAAACCCCACTTGATCCCTATGAATTAAATTTGGAAGTATATCCTTTAATCTCTCTGCTATTATCTTCATTAAGATCTTATAGTCCACTCCCAATAATGAAATTGGCCTATATGAGGTAACCTCCTCTGGGTCTTTCCCTTCTTTTGGTAATAGTATTATATTTGCGGCCTTAAACTGCTCTGTGATTTTAACATTGTGACAAAAATAGTTGTTGTAGAGGGAGTTTAATATAGGTATGATTTTTTCCTTAAGGATATCATAAAATTCTATAGGTAGACCGTCCGGTCCAGGAGCCTTTCCCTTAGACATTATTTTGATTGTGTTACTTATCTCTTGGTCTGAGATAGGTCCATTCAAACAATCCAACTCTGCTTCCGTAATGTGTGGCAGATTCAAATCCTTAAAGAATTCCCCTATCTCAGATCTATCAGGGGATTGAGAGTTATATAAATTACTATAATATTGTTTAATTAGATCCAATATTTCCTCAACTCTATTAACAATCCTACTTCCATCTCTTAAGATTTTAATTGGCTTCTTTCTATTGGTTTTTTTAAATAATCTTGACAAATAATTGCCCACTTTCTCTTGTTAAGTGTATCCAGTCCACGGATCATCCATTACTTATGGGATATTAACTCCTCCCCAACAGGAAGTGCAAGAGGATTCACCCAGCAGAGCTGCTATATAGCTCCTCCCCTAACTGCCATTACCAGTCATTCTCTTGCACCCAACGAATAGATAGGATGTGTGAGAGGACTGTGGTGATTATACTTAGTTTCATACCTTCAATCAAAAGTTTGTTATTTTATAATAGCACCGGAGTGTGTTATTCCTTCTCTGGTAGAATTTGAAGAAGAATCTACCTGAGTTTTTCTATGATTTTAGCCGGAGTAGTTAAGATCATATTGCTGTTTCTCGGCCATCTGAGGAGAGGTAAACTTCAGATCAGGGGACAGCGGGCAGATTAATCTGCAAAGAGGTATGTAGCAGCTTATTATTTTCTGACAATGGAATTGATGAGAAAATTCTGCCATACCGATATAATGTAAACTCAGCCTTAAATGCAGTAGCAGCAACTGGTATCAGGCTGTCATGTATGTATATTTTACACTTCAGTATTCTGGGGAATGGCACTTCACTGGAATTATACTGTATGCATAAAACTTTAGCCTAATTTGCAGGGACTAGCAACAGGCTTTTTAATAACACTCAATTTATTAATGTTAAACGTTTTTTGCTGGCATGTAAAATCGTTTAATTTTCTGAGGTACTGGGTGAAAAAATGTTTTGGGCACTATTTTTTTCCACTTGGCAGTCGTTTTATTTAATTTATGACAGTTTACTGATCTCTCTCACTGTTATGTGTGAGGGGGAGGGGCCTTTTTTGGTGCTTTTGCTACGCATCAAAAAATTCAGTCAGAAGTTTATTGTCTTCCCTGCATGATCCGGTTCATCTCTACAGAACTCAGGGGTCTTCAAAACTTGTTTTGAGGGAGGTAATCACTCACAGCAGAGCTGTGAGATTGTAGTTGACTGTGTTAAAAAAAAACGTTTATTTCTGTATTTTTTTTTTTTTTTCTGCTATCAGGGTTAGTTATCCTTTGCTAATGGGAGCAATCCTTTGCTAAAATTGTGTTTTTTACAAAGATTTGATGCTATAACTTTTCAGTTTATTAATTTTCAACTGTCATAACTTTTTCTGTGCTTCTTATAGGCACAGTACGTTTTCATATTATAGTAAATTACTTGAAAAGTATTTCCAAGTTGCTAGTTTATTTGCTAGTGTGTTAAACATGTCTGATTCAGAGGAAGATATCTGTGCTATATGTGCTAAAGCCAAAGTGGAGCCCAATAGAAATTTATGTACTAACTGTATTGATGCTACTTTAAATAAAAGTCAATCTGTACAAATTGAACATATTTCACCAAACAACGAGGGGAGAGTTATGCCGACTAACTCGCCTCACATGTCAGTACCTGCATCTCCCGCTAGGGAGGTGCGTGATATTGTAGCGCCGAGTACATCTGGGCGGCCATTACAAATCACATTACAGGATATGGCTACTGTTATGACTGAAGTTTTGGCTAAATTACCAGAACTAAGAGGTAAGCGTGATCACTCTGGGGTGAGAACAGAGTGCGCTGATAATATTAGGGCCATGTCAGACACTGCGTCACAATTTGCAGAACATGAGGACGGAGAGCTTCATTCTGCGGGTGACGGTTCTGATCCAAACAAACTGGATTCAGATATTTCAAATTTTAAATTTAAGCTGGAAAACCTCCGTGTATTACTAGGGGAGGTGTTAGCGGCTCTGAATGATTGTAACACAGTTGCAATACCAGAGAAAATGTGTAGGTTGGATAAATATTTTGCGGTACCGGCGAGTACTGACGTTTTTCCTATACCTAAGAGACTTACTGAAATTGTTACTAAGGAGTGGGATAGACCCGGTGTGCCGTTCTCACCCCCTCCGATATTTAGAAAGATGTTTCCAATAGACGCCACCACACGGGACTTATGGCAAACGGTCCCTAAGGTGGAGGGAGCAGTTTCTACTTTAGCTAAGCGTACCACTATCCCGGTGGAGGATAGCTGTGCCTTTTCAGATCCAATGGATAAAAAGTTAGAGGGTTACCTTAAGAAAATGTTTGTTCAACAAGGTTTTATATTGCAACCTCTTGCATGCATTGCGCCTGTCACGGCTGCAGCAGCATTTTGGTTTGAGTCTCTGGAAGAGACACTTGAATCAGCTCCATTAGATGAGATTACACACAAGCTTAAAGCCCTTAAGTTAGCTAACTCATTTATTTCAGATGCCGTAGTACATTTAACTAAACTTACGGCTAAGAATTCCGGATTCGCCATTCAGGCACGCAGAGCACTGTGGCTAAAATCCTGGTCAGCTGACGTTACTTCTAAATCTAAATTGCTTAATATACCTTTCAAAGGGCAGACCTTATTCGGGCCCGGGTTGAAAGAAATTATCGCTGACATTACAGGAGGTAAAGGCCATGCCCTGCCTCAAGACAGAGCCAAACCTAAGGCTAGACAGTCTAATTTTCGTTCCTTTAGTAATTTCAAAGCAGGAGCAGCATCAACTTCCTCTGCACCAAAACAGGAAGGAGCTGTTGCTCGCTACAGACAAGGCTGGAGACCTAACCAGTCCTGGAACAAGGGCAAGCAGGCCAGGAAACCTGCTGCTGCCCCTAAGACAGCATGAATCAAGGGCCCCCGATCCGGGAACGGATCTAGTGGGGGGCAGACTTTCTCTCTTCGCCCAGGCTTGGGCAAGAGATGTCCAGGATCCCTGGGCGTTAGAGATCATATCTCAGGGATACCTTCTAGACTTCAAATTCTCTCCCCCAAGAGGGAGATTTCATCTGTCAAGGTTGTCAACAAACCAAATAAAGAAAGAGGCATTTCTACGCTGCGTACAAGATCTTTTATTAATGGGAGTGATCCATCCGGTTCCGCGGTCGGAACAAGGACAAGGGTTTTACTCAAATCTGTTTGTGGTTCCCAAAAAAGAGGGAACTTTCAGGCCAATCTTGGATTTAAAGATCCTAAACAAATTCCTAAGAGTTCCATCGTTCAAAATGGAAACTATTCGGACAATTTTACCCATGATCCAAAAGGGTCAGTACATGACCACAGTGGATTTAAAGGATGCTTACCTTCACATACCGATTCACAAAGATCATTACCGGTATCTAAGGTTTGCCTTTCTAGACAGGCATTACCAGTTTGTAGCTCTTCCATTCGGATTGGCTACGGCTCCGAGAATCTTCACAAAGGTTCTGGGTGCTCTTCTGGCGGTACTAAGACCGCGAGGAATTGCGGTAACTCCGTACCTAGACGACATTCTGATACAAGCTTCAAGCTTTCAAACTGCCAAGTCTCATACAGAGTTAGTACTGGCATTTCTAAGGTCGCATGGATGGAAGGTGAACGAAAAGAAGAGTTCTCTCTTTCCACTCACAAGAGTTCCCTTCTTGGGGACTCTTATAGATTCTGTAGAAATGAAGATTTACCTGACAGAAGACAGGTTAACAAAGCTTCAAAATGCATGCCGTGTCCTTCATTCCATTCAACACCCGTCAGTAGCTCAATGCATGGAGGTGATCGGCTTAATGGTAGCAGCAATGGACATAGTACCCTTTGCACGTCTACATCTCAGACCGCTGCAATTGTGCATGCTAAGTCAGTGGAATGGGGATTACTCAGACTTGTCCCCTACTCTGAATCTGGATCAAGAGACCAGAAATTCTCTTCTATGGTGGCTTTCTCGGCCACATCTGTCCAGGGGGATGCCATTCAGCAGGCCGGACTGGACAATTGTAACAACAGACGCCAGCCTACTAGGTTGGGGCACTGTCTGGAATTCTCTGAAGGCTCAGGGACAATGGAATCAGGAGGAGAGTCTCCTACCAATAAACATTCTGGAATTGAGAGCAGTTCTCAATGCCCTTCTGGCTTGGCCCCAGTTAACAACTCGGGGGTTCATCAGGTTTCAGTCGGACAACATCACGACTGTAGCTTACATCAACCATCAGGGAGGGACAAGAAGCTCCCTAGCAATGATTGAAGTATCAAAGATAATTCGCTGGGCAGAGTCTCACTCTTGCCACCTGTCAGCAATCCACATCCCGGGAGTGGAGAACTGGGAGGCGGATTTCTTAAGTCGTCAGACTTTTCATCCGGGGGAGTGGGAACTTCATCCGGAGGTCTTTGCCCAAATACTTCGACGTTGGGGCAAACCAGAGATAGATCTCATGGCGTCTCGACAGAACGCCAAGCTTCCTCGTTACGGGTCCAGATCCAGGGATCCGGGAGCGGTTCTGATAGATGCTTTGACAGCACCTTGGACCTTCGGGATGGCTTATGTGTTTCCACCCTTCCCGATGCTTCCTCGATTGATTGCCAGAATCAAACAGGAGAGAGCATCAGTGATTCTAATAGCGCCTGCATGGCCACGCAGGACTTGGTATGCAGATCTAGTGGACATGTCATCCTGTCCACCTTGGTCGCTACCTCTGAAACAGGACCTTCTGATCCAGGGTCCCTTCAAACATCAAAATCTAATTTCTCTGAAGCTGACTGCTTGGAAATTGAACGCTTGATTTTATCAAAACGTGGTTTTTCTGAGTCAGTTATTGATACCTTAATACCGGCTAGGAAGCCTGTTACCAGAAAGATTTACCATAAGATATGGCGCAAATACTTATATTGGTGCGAATCCAAGAGTTACTCATGGAGTAAGGTTAGGATTCCGAGGATATTGTCTTTTCTACAAGAAGGTTTAGAAAAGGGTTTATCCGCTAGTTCCTTAAAGGGACAGATTTCAGCTCTGTCCATTCTTTTACACAAACGTCTGTCAGAAGTTCCGGACGTTCAAGCTTTTTGTCAGGCTTTAGCTAGGATCAAGCCTGTGTTTAAAATTGTTGCTCCACCATGGAGTTTGAACTTAGTTCTTAATGTTTTACAGGGGGTTCCGTTTGAACCCCTTCATTCCATTGATATCAAGTTGTTATCTTGGAAAGTTCTGTTTTTAATGGCGATTTCCTCGGCTCGAAGAGTCTCTGAGTTATCTGCCTTACATTGTGATTCTCCTTATCTGATTTTTCATTCAGACAAGGTAGTTCTGCGTACTAAACCTGGGTTCCTACCTAAGGTGGTCACTAACAGGAATATCAATCAAGAGATTGTGGTTACATCTTTGTGTCCTAATCCTTCTTCGAAAAAGGAACGTCTGCTACACAATCTAGATGTAGTCCGTGCCCTGAAATTTTATCTACAGGCAACTAAGGATTTTCGACAAACGTCTTCCCTGTTTGTCGTTTATTCTGGTCAGAGGAGAGGTCAAAAAGCTTCGGCTACCTCTCTCTCCTTTTGGCTTCGTAGCATAATACGGTTAGCCTATGAGACTGCTGGACAGCAGCCTCCTGAAAGAATTACAGCACATTCTACTAGAGCTGTGGCTTCCACTTGGGCCTTTAAGAATGAGGCTTCTGTTGAACAGATTTGCAAGGCTGCAACTTGGTCTTCTCTTCATACTTTTTCCAAATTTTACAAATTTGACACTTTTGCTTCTTCGGAGGCTGTTTTTGGGAGAAAGGTTCTTCAGGCATTGGTTCCTTCCGTATAAAGAGCCTGCCTGTCCCTCCCGTCATCCGTGTACTTTAGCTTTGGTATTGGTATCCCATAAGTAATGGATGATCCGTGGACTGGATACACTTAACAAGAGAAAACATAATTTATGCTTACCTGATAAATTTATTTCTCTTGTAGTGTATCCAGTCCACGGCCCGCCCTGTCACTTTAAGGCAGGTAATTTTTCCATTAAACTACAGTCACCACTGTACCCTATGGTTTTCCTTTCTCTGCATGTTTTCGGTCGAATGACTGGTAATGGCAGTTAGGGGAGGAGCTATATAGCAGCTCTGCTGGGTGAATCCTCTTGCACTTCCTGTTGGGGAGGAGTTAATATCCCATAAGTAATGGATGATCCGTGGACTGGATACACTACAAGAGAAATAAATTTATCAGGTAAGCATAAATTATGTTTTGTTGCCGTACCTCCTGAATTGAGTTATACCTTTATAAATATCTACTTGTGCTGAATCCAAAAGAAATAATTCCCTCTCTTTTTTACAAGCAAAATATTTATCTTTATTTATTCTATTTGGTTTCTTTCTATAGTTTGAATATGCTATAGATAATTTACCAGCTAAATCTTTATCCACTTTCTGTTGTTCTTTCTTAAAACATTTCACAAAGTGGTTAATATCATCTTTTAAGGTGACCTTTGCTGTGTTTCCCAAAAGATATTACTGTTATCTATATATTCCTCATTATTCCGATAATACTCTTCCCAACAGTCAACTAAATATGATTTGAATTTCGCTGAATGATATAAAAATTTGGGGAAGAAAAAGGTATTGTAATTACTTTTAGTATGTTCTTCTATTTTTAAAAGAATCGGGGCATGATCTGACAATGAGAAGTCTAAAATTTTAGCTTCCTTTACTCTATGTGTCAGTTTATCGGATATTAAAAAAATATCCAGTCTAGAAAGGGAATTGTGCGTCTTGGAGGTACATGTATATTCCAAACAATTTGGATAGAGCAATCTCCAAATATCAACCAATTCAAATTGGGAACATAGTGAAGAGAATATATTTGTCTCAAATTTCAACTGTGCCCGTCTTGTTTTGGTTCCTTTATTCTGAGCTGTCATGCTTTTCCTATCTAACAATCCATTAGGGGTAGCATTAAAATCCCCAGCTATGATAATATCAATTTCTGGTTGGTTCCCCAGTATTTTATTTATTTTCCTCCAGAATTTACTATCTTGGTTGTTGGGACCATAAATATTACCCAATAGCATATCTTTACCATTTAATGTTATTATAAGGAATTGAAATCTACCCTCTTTACCATTTATTATTTTTTTTAATGTGAAATCTAGGTGTTTATTAAATAAAACTGCAACTCCTCTTGCAGCTCTAGAGTATGATGCTGAGACAACTTCTCCTACCCATTTCACTTTTAATTTAAGATGTTCAATCTCAGAAAGATGGGTCTCTTGTAGACAAACTATATCAGGGCACCTTCTGCCTAGGTAGTTTATTATGGCCTTTCTTTTGACAGGGGAATGAATTCCCCCAACATTCCATGATATAAGTTTAACCATTAAAATGGCAAAAGTTCAAGGACATCGAAAGTGGGGGGGAGGTGAAAGAGGACGAGAGGGAGAAAGGAGGAAGGAAAAAGAAAATAAAAAAAAAAGGGGAGGGGAGAGACAAGGGGACAGTTCCCCCTTTCCCCCAGCACTCCCTAGTTGTTTAGTACAAAATTCAAGCCTAAAATTCCCAGACATAGTCAGTCTGGCCATCAATAAATCATTTTCACAACAATAATTACACACAGTCTTTTTCCTATAGAGCATGAAAGAAGCTCCTATTTACCATAAAAAGAGAAAAAGGATAGAGATGACAAGAAGAACAAAAAAAATAAGAGGAAGGAGGAAGAAAGGGAAGAGAGAAAAGGAGAGGAAAAAGAGAGGGGGAAAAAAAAAATATAGAAACATAGAAACATTGATATTGACGACAGATAAGAGCCATAGGCCCAGCAAGTCTGCCCGACCTTACCTAACAGTATAAACTTATCTAGTTCGTAGGATAGCCCTATGCTTGTCCCATGCATTTTTAAAGTCCCCCACAGTGTTTGTTGCTACTACCTCTTGAGGAAGTTTATTCCATAAATCAATCACTCTTTCTGTAAAGAAGTGCTTCCTCAAATTACTCCTGAATCTACTACCCTTTAGCTTGAGCTCATGACCCCTTGTTCTTGAATTTTCCATTTTATGTAAAATACCCACAGCCTCAGTTTTACTAAACCCTTTAATGTACTTGAAAGTTGCTATCATATCACCTCTTTCCCTTCTCTCCTCTAAGCTATACATATTTAGGTCATTGAGCCTATCCTGGTAAGTTTTATTTTTTAGACCATGTACCATTTTGGTAGCCCTCCTTTGCACAGATTCAAGTTTGTTAATATCCTTCTGAAGATATGGCCTCCAGAACTGCACACAATACTCAAGATGAGGCCTAACTAATGATCTATAAAGTGGCATAAGAACCTTACTATTTCTGCTGCAAATACCTCTACCAATACATCCAAGCATTCTGCTAGCATTACTCGCTGCATTACTACATTGTTTACTAAGTTTTAAATCATCTGAAATAATAATTCCCAAGTCCTGTTCCTCGTCTGTAACAGTCAGTAAAGTGTCATTGAGTCTGTAATTAACATTTGGATTTTTCTTCCCTAAATGCATTATTTTACACTTTGCTGTGTTAAACTTTAGATCCCAGTCGTTTGTCCAATCCTCCAATTGTTGTATATCACTTCTCATTTTGTCTACCCCCCCTGGAACATCCACTCTGTTGCAAATTTTTGTATCATCTGCAAAGAGACATACTTTCCCCTGTAGCCCTTTGCTGATATCGCAGATAAATATGTTAAACAAAACAGGCCCCAGAACTGACCCCTGAGGAACACCACTAGTAACAGCCCCCTCTGCTGAATGAACTCCATTTACTAAGACACTTTGTTTTCTGTCCTTAAGCCAGCATTCCACCCAGTTCACCTGTTCACCATATAACTAAAAAGCTTATCATATGTTAGTTTGTGACAAATCAATAATCCCATTTACCATTCACTTTAAGTATTTCCAGTGCATAATATTTTCACCATGTTTTAAACATCTTAAACAGAAACATCTAAAAAAACATTAGCCCATTTTAAACAGCAGCTTCTAATAGCCATTCCACCTTGTTATATTTTAAATAACCTCATCTGAATATCTTCCCATCTATCTCCTAACATTTTACTAAGGCTCTTAGCTTTGTGGATTCATCAACATCTTCTATATACAAATGCCCCTTCATGTGTTCTAAAAAGTGTGTGTCTGACTTCTCAGTATTCAGTATCAGTTGAATCCTAAATTACAAATAAAAATTCCACCCCTGCGATTTAAAAATGTAACCATGGGTGTCCATCCTCAGGCCCAAAGGCAACCATTCAGCTCTTCATTGGTTTTAATTTGCTTTCATTATCCAAAATGTATAGATTATATACATAAAAATGCAGTGTGTGTGTATGTAAGTAAGTGTGTGTATATAAGTGTGTGTGTATATAGAACAAAATTAATTGTGAAGGGAGTTGAAATCTTGTGTGTATGTGTATGTAAGTGTGTGTATGTGTTTGTGTGTATGTAAGTGTGTGTGTATGCAAGTTTGTGTGTATATAGAACAAAATTAATTGTGAAGGGGGTTGAAATCTTGGTGAGTTACCACACTGTTTTTGTAGGACTTGACCCTTGCACTGGGGTCTCTGTTCTGTTTGAGTTTAAACAATGATGGTTTATCATCTGTTCATCAAATATTTTTGCTCTATGTTTGCAATATAATATCATTAACTGAGGTACTTTGCGTAAGTTATAAGATACACTACATTAAAGGGTCACATATAAAGAAACCCTGAATTGCAAAGTTGTGTTCGCGTTTTAATTTTTGTCAATTATAAGTGGAGAGGTTTTAGTGGAAAGGTTTACATCTCCTCTGTTTACAGAGGATTATATCATACAAGTTTAAAGAGGCTTAATTCTTCAGACAACAAGGCTAGTCGCAGTCATTAAAGGACCAGTCAACACATTAGATTTGCATAATCAACAAATGCAAGATAACAAGACAATGCAGTAGCACTTAGTCTGAGCATCAAATGAGTAGTAGATTTTTTATAACAAATTTCAAAGTTATGTATATTTCCACTAGCAATCAGCCAATCACAAATGCATATACGTATAGTCTGTGAATTCTTGCACATGCTCAGTAGGATCTGGTGACTCAAAAAGTGTAAATATAAAAGACTGTGTACATTTTGTTTAGTGGAAGTAAATTGGAAAGTTGTTTATAATTACATGCTGTATCTGAATCATGTAAATTTAATTTTACCTGAGTGTCCCTCAGACATAATGATGTATTCAAAGCAAAGATTAGCCTTAAAATAATATGTAGATGCATTTTTACAGTTATATTAGTTGTTTAAATATTAAAAATATGTGTTAAGATTTAGTTTCCCTAACGTACTATAGTTTTCATAACATAAATGGTGCCTCCATGTTTGAACTCGTTTTTTATTTATCTCTGTGCAAACAAAGCTGTGTGGAGTTCTTTTTTTTAGATTTGCCCTATGTTCTGCACAGCCTTGTTTTGGACAGTCTCTTTTATTGCTTGTTTTATATCTTTCCCTAATTGTCTTTGGGAGAGGAAACAAATAATAGGGGAACTTAAAGGGACACTCAGGTTGAATTAAATTTTCATGATTCAGATACAGCATGTAATTTTAAACAACTTTCCAATTTACTTTGATTAAAAAAAATGTGCACAGTCTTTAATATTTACAATTTTTGAGTCACCAGATCCTACTGAGCATGTGCAAGAATTCACAGACTATACGTATATGCATTTGTGATTGGCTGATTGCTATCACGTGGTACAAGGGGAGTGGAAATATACATAACTTTAAAATTTGTTATAAAAAAATCTACTACTCATTTGAAGTTCAGACTAAGTGCTATTGCATTGTCTTGTTATCTTGCATTTGTTGATTATGCAAATCTAATGTGTTGACTGGTCCTTTAAGTTCAAACATGGCTGTACGCATTACTTTATAAAAACTCAGTGGAATTTAGGAAGCCAATCATTTTCAGAGTTAAATTTCAGGAAAATGGGACAAAATAAATATTGAAAGTATATTGCAAAGTTTATTAACTGCACATAATTATGCATTTTGTATTACAATCCCATACTGTTTAACAACCCTTCAAGTTAGTTTAAAGTAAATCAATTTGCAGTTGTTATATGTTAAAGCTAATCAGGGAAATATCTGTAGAAGGATTAGCATTAAAAAGTCAGCAAAGTGCATTAAAAGCTCTGTGGATAAGAAAATGCACAACAAATTTTTTTGTAATTTTTTAGGAGCTATATTGCATGAAAGGAGAGCAAAATAAATAATGGAACTATATTGCAAAGAAGTTTACCATGTATAACTACCCTTTCATATATACTAAACCTTAAAGTGAAGGTCAATTTTAGGCCAATGGACTACTGCTATTAAGTAAATAACATACTGTATGAGCATTCTAGTTGCTAACTTTATTTTTCACTACCGTTTTTACTTTTTATCAAAAATGAACTTATATTATACTCGCCGTTTCCATTGTGACTCCTCCCCTTCACCACTTCCTTATTCAGCACTAGTGACGTAGCGAGTGGTCCCACACGCTCTCTACGTCAGTCAAAAACTTGTGCTCAACATTTGAAACAAACTGCGCATGCATATCTTCACCGCAATCGCGCATGTGTAACAAGTTTTATAATTCAGTCCGTGGCATATTAGGTTTACAGCAGAGAATCGCTTCATGTTACTTACTTGTAGCGCGATCGTTGATGGAATGTATCAAAATAAGAATGGAGCGTAATACGCATGCGCATCTCATGCACGAGCCGGAGAGTATGTGACGCTATTTTGGGTGTTACGTGTGCGCATAAGTGAGTGATGACGTTTTGCAAAAGGGGCTGAACACCCCGGGGGGGGGGGGGAAACGGAGATTGGAGAATTAAATCTTCAAATTCTGTCAATCAATATAGGCAAGATGGCGGGCGAAAAAAAAAGGTAAAAAAAAGCATTTGTTATAAATTGAGGAGAAATGATGAATAAACGTCAACCTTATTTATAATGAACTGCAGAACGGCGTGAGCGACTCCCCCAGACTTGACCTTCACTCTAAGGTGTTTACTGTCTCTTTAAAGTATACCAAAAACACAGCAATGCTATTTTATCTACTTAAAAAACCTCCAGTGAAAGCCTCCATTACAGAGAGCTTCATTGGTTTCTATAAGAGGAAGTTTAAAGGGACATAAAACCTAAAAAGTTTCTTTCATGATTCAGACAGAACATACAATTTTATAGAACTTTCCAACGCACTTCAATTATAAAATGTTCTTTGTTTTCTTGTTCATTTGTTGGAAAACAGGAAGGTATGTTCAGGAGCGTGCACGTGTTTTGCTACCTTATTTATATTATAAATTACCAAGAACACTATTTCCTGTCATGTAGTGCTTCAGGCAATATCTTCAACAAAGAATAACATGAGAACAACGCAAATTTGATAACAGTATTAAATTGGAAACTTTTTTTTAAATATTATTCTCTATCCGAATCATGAAAGAAAAAAATATGGTATTTAAAGGTTCAGACCTTTTTTTAGTAAATGTAACAATTGACCATACGAGGTTTGGTGTGATGATTTCACTCAATGCCAGAGAATTGTAGATAATCATACCCATAGGGAATGCCCACGAAATAATGATGATGTGAGTTTAATCAGGGTGCTAACATTGAGCTACTATAAGAAATCTTTTTTTTGTGTGATTCCTTTATAAAAGATTGCATAAGATCCAGTACTGTAGGCCGCATTATTTAGCAAGGTTCACAAGGTTTACCACCCGCAGTTATGATTGCACAAGCACTTGATTGTGCAGTGCTGCCCCTGCTCTAATAGAACCAATTACGTGAAAGTAGGCCTTGTCAATCATCCTGGACTAATCAGTCAGGTATGAGCTAAGGTTAGGAATCGAGGTTAGAAAGCTGCAGTGTTACACCACAAACAGCTCCAAAGCTGCAAACTCAGCTAAATATGAGTGCAGTAGCAAGACAAAGTTTGTGAACGCTTTGGAATTACCTGGAACTGTGGCATGGTTCACACTAAATCTTGTTTGAAAAGAACAGAGTTGTCAGTAACCAGGCTTTGTGTGCCTTTAATTAAAGGGCAGGGCACCTGTTCAAACCACACTTCCAATCTAATCTTCTTAACTGAAACACCTGACTCCAAATAGCTTTTGGAGAAGTTGTTAACACAAAGGATCACTTACTTTTTTCCAGCCTGTGCTGTAAAGCATTATTCAATGTCTTCAATAAAAAAAAAACAAAAAAAACTGAAAGTACAACTGTTTGTGTGTTAAAGGGATATTCCAGCCAAAATTAGAAACCACATGGGTGCATTTCGGTATTGAACAGAAACAATTTTGTAATATACATGCATTAGCAAAAATGCTTCTAATAAAAGCTATAGCGATTTCAAAAGTGTATGTAAGTATGCAACGTGCACCAGCATTTTAAACACAACACTTGTTCGGAGAGCCTAAGGTGCTTGTATCATCTGGTAATGACTCAATTTGTTAATTGTTGACAGGATACAAGCCCCACTGATTATCTGAGCAGCTGCAGTATTTAAAATGTGGGTGCAATGAAAATATCTAGCTATGCTTCACATGCACGTGCAGATAATAATGTTAACACTAAAAAAGTGATTACGCTTAATAGAAGCATTTTTGCCAATACATGTATATTGAAAATATGTTTCTAGTCAAAGATGCAATAAATCTATGTGCATTTATATTTTGACTGGAATGTCCCTTTAATAGCTTAGTCAGATTGTTTTTGTCTATAATTGTGACTTAAAGAAAGATCAGACCGCAGTAATTCCAAATGGATAACAAACTTTCTCTTGTAGCTGTATATGTAAATCCCTTACTTCCTTTAATGTGTATTGAGATTTTTGTTCCATAATAACACTATTACATTATAACAATTTGTACTTTTAAAGGGAAAGTTAAAGGGACACTGAACCGAAATCTTTTCTTTCATGATGCAGATAGAGCATGACATTTTAAGCAACTTTCTAATTTACTCCTATTATCAATTTTTCTTCGTTCTCTTGCTATCTTTATTTTAAAAGCAGGAATGTAAATCTTAGCAGCCAGCCCATTTTAGGTTCAGTACCATGGATAGTGCTTGCTTATTGGAGGCTTACGTTTACCCACCAATAAGCAAGCATAACCCAGGTTCTCAACCAAAAATGGGCCGGCTCCTATGCATCACATTACTGCTTTTTAAATAAAGATAGCAAGAGAACAAAGAAAAATTGATAATAGGAGTACATTAGAAAGTTGCTTAAAATTGCTTGCTCTATCTGAATCATGAAAGACAAAATTTGGGTTCAGTGTCCCTTTAACAATAAACTTCAATGATTCAGACAGAGCATGCGATTTTAAGAGACTTTTCATTTTAATTCTATTATCAAATTTCCTTTGTCCTCTTGGTATTCTAATCTTGGTACACATTGCAAAGCTCAGAAGCAGCAATGCACTCTGGGAGCTAGCTGGTGATGGGTGGTCACATACATTCCTTTTACCATTGTTATTACAGTATTATGTTTTGCGCTCTTATTTCGCTTTAAGAATGGGATTAATAAAAGGAGTCAATAATGTGAACTAACACAATATTTATATCAGTTTATCTACCAAAGATGCTCTAGTTAAATGAATGATATATAAGGGTTACATTAATACAGGTTATACTGGTACAAAAATATTTTTTCCTCTTAACTTGTATGCTGCTTTCAAAATATGTTGTATTCTGAAAAAAATAGCACAATACAGTACAGTCACAGCATAATTCAACACGTTCTGACAACGCAATCTCCAAGGTCTTTCGGTAAAAGCATGCTATCAAGTGGGAAAGCAGATTTCTATTACAATTAGCTGCTGTCCATTGCTCCTGACAGGTATAAATTAGATCTCACAAGGTTGCCTACAGATTAATGACTTCCAAAATTGGCATTTAATTGTTTAGGAGTGAGAGGTTGTATTGTGAAGTAGATGCAAAAATCTTTTTTACACCTGTGATTAGAAGATATTTTTTTTCTCTCCATATTTCCACCCTTTATGCGGTTAGTGATTGGGTGAAAATTGACACTTCTATCAGTGAATGTCCTTTGATGCAGCACACACTCACAGCTGAGACGAGGTTGGAATTAATAATCTGCGTGAGCAAACACACAGCTGCTGTTTGTGGAGATGGATTCTATTAACAAACAGTGAATCCTCATAATTAGCTGAGCGCCTTGTGCAGCTGCCCGTCTGACCCACAGACTTTCAAAATTATGGGTGGTATTCGCCCTCTAAATCAATCTTACCCAATTACAGTTAATAGTCTCCTAAATCCCCATCATTGGCAAAAAAAGTTGAAACCTTTGTATTTAAATAAAATTTTATTGTTCAATATCCAGTCTCTCTCACTGTATGTATGTATATATGTATATATATATATATATATATAAATATATATATATATATATACAGTATATGTATATATATATATATATATATATATATATATATATATATATATATATATATATATATTTATATATATATATATATATTTTATAACAAGATTATTGCATTAAGCAATGATACTTTTTTATTGGACTAACTAAATTTATAAGATGACAAGCTTTCGGAGGAATGTCTTCCTTTTAACTAACACGGCTACTCCAATCAAAGTGTGTATATATATATATACAGTACAGTAGATAGATATAGATACAGCAATTTTTGATGAGCAATTTCTAGACACAGTGAAATAAAGACAAATTTTAAATAATGTAATTGGTCTGGGTGATTTTCCTTTGTGTTTACGTTTGTAAACTAACATTCATATACAAGAGCATAATATACAGCGAACAGTAACAGCAAATAACACATTTTTTTAACATATCAGCATCCTTCACTATTTTGAAACAATTACTTTTTTTTATAAATAGCATGCAATCAGCACTTATATAAAGGTTACAGCAAACCTTACTTTGCCTTTCCTTTGCAAAATGTACAAAATCAGCAAAACGTTTCTTAATACATAGAGAAGCAACCTCAGAAAAAGCATTAATTGCCCTTTTATGTTTCGGTAATGTTTATAAAATTGCTGCAGTTTGTCTTTGACTGAAATATCACACAAATATTTTAATATATATATAACATTTTAATTTTTCCAGTTAACTAGCAATATACTATATATATTATTTCAGTATATACCAGTTATAACAATGTTGTAAACAACCTAAAAGTTAATACAATAATTACCAAATCAATTTACTAGTTGTGAACAAACACACATACGCAATATATCTCTCTACCTACCTCACTAAATATACCATATCTATAAATGCACATTAATATTACACAAGGTTAGTAGTATTCTCGGCAGACAAATTCATTTTTTTGGAAAACTTATTTTGGAATTTGTGCAATACTTTCATGTCCCTTTTTCTATCAAACCAAAGATGCATTTTTATAATATGTGCGAATATGTAGTGTCAAATTTGATTTACATTAATTTTAACTTTATATCAGTTAGAAGAATTAAAAAAGTGTATCTCAACGTGTTTCCATTCATTTAAAATTCTAAATACACTTAGTTTTTTGCAAGATTTTTTTTTCTGACACTCTTTTTCAGTTTTTTGACAATTAAGCAAATACAAAAGATAATTTTAAAATATGGAAAATATATGTTTTATCTCAAACAGATATATGCATATAGGCTCAAATTTGGCTATGCTTAGCATATGGTAATCTCCCTATCTGGTTCTTAGTTCTCAAATGTAATGATTAGTATTATAACCTTCTTATTGGTCTTCACAATCTATAGATTACCTACCTCTTGTATTATCTCCCCCATACACACACCCAATTAGGGCTCATTTCCATTGAGCTACCAAAGTTGCTGACAGCTAAAAGTAGTTTACGGCTCCATTTTAGTCTCAGATTTCCATTGAAATATTTTGCACGGTGCGTGCAGATGCTCTTTTCGTGTATGTATAAGTTAACGTTGTGTTAACGCTTCCATCGAACGTCAGATTTCTTAAAAATAGCGCAAATCCTGGTGTTATTTCGTGTTTTTTAGCTTCAATTATTTTCTATGTGACACTTAATTTTTTTGGCCACCAGACCCCAGCTGCCTGTAAGTGTGTAAAATGCGCCATCGGAAACTGTCAATAAGCGTAATAGCGCCTGACTGCATTTTTTTGTTTTACAACCTCACGTAAAACCATTTAGGGCCAATGGAAATGAGCTCTTATTTTTGCATACCTAGAGGTCCTGATAAACTAATGCCAATAAAAACAATGGTCATCTACAATGTTGGTACATAACGGTTAAGAATAGCTAAAGTGTTTTCAATATTTTTAATTAAAAGGATTTTGACATTAAAATACAGTAGATTTTTTTTGCATGGGGGGCAATATATAATAAAATCATCAGAGATAATGTTTTTTTGCCAATATAATAACAAACTAAAATGTAACTGTTATTCTAATTTCTGCATATCCCATTTTAAATAAAAAAAACTTTTTAAGAAAGACTATGTTACTAGCATTTCTTAGTTGAAAGCTAATCCTAGGCAGGCTTATATGCTCATTTCTAAGCACCTGAAGGCCGCCTTTTATCTTTTTTAGCAATTTTTCACAGCTAGAGTGCGTTTTCTCATGTGTGCTATATAAATAACATAATGCTCACGCCCCGTGGAGTTATTTAAAAGTCAGCACTAATTGCCTGAAATGCAAGTCTGTCAAAATATAAGGAGGCAGTCTGCAGAAGCTTAGATACAAGGTAATCACAGAGGTTAAAAAGTATATTAATATAAAAGTGTTGGGGAATGGTATATACAGGGAGTGCAGAATTATTAGGCAAATGAGTATTTTGACCACATCATCCTCTTTATGCATGTTGTCTTACTCCAAGCTGTATAGGCTCGAAAGCCTACTACCAATTAAGTATATTAGGTGATGTCCATCTCTGTAATGAGAAGGGGTGTGGTCTAATGACATCAACACCCTATATCAAGTGTGCATAATTATTAGGCAACTTCCTTTCCTTTGGCAAAATGGGTCAAAAGAAGGACTTGACAGGCTCAGAAAAGTAAAAAATAGTGAGATATCTTGCAGAGGGATGCAGCACTCTTAAAATTGCAAAGCTTCTGAAGCGTGATCATCGAACAATCAAGCGTTTCATTCAAAATAGTCAACAGGGTCGCAAGAAGCGTGTGGAAAAACCAAGGCGCAAAATAACTGCCCATGAACTGAGAAAAGTCAAGCGTGCAGCTGCCAAGATGCCACTTGCCACCGGTTTGGCCATATTTCAGAGCTTCAACATCACTGGAGTGCCCAAAAGCACAAGGTGTGCAATACTCAGAGACATGGCCAAGGTAAGAAAGGCTGAAAGACGACCACCACTGAACAAGACACACAAGCTGAAACGTCAAGACTGGGCCAAGAAATATCTCAAGACTGATTTTTCTAAGGTTTTATGGACTGATGAAATGAGAGTGAGTCTTGATGGGCCAGATGGATGGGCCCGTGGCTGGATTGGTAAAGGGCAGAGAGCTCCAGTCCAACTCAGACGCTAGCAAGGTGGAGGTGGAGTACTGGTTTGGGCTGGTATCATCAAAGATGAGCTTTTGGGGCCTTTTCGGGTTGAGGATGGAGTCAAGCTCAACTCCCAGTCCTACTGCCAGTTTCTGGAAGACACCTTCTTCAAGCAGTGGTACAGGAAGAAGTCTGCATCCTTCAAGAAAAACATGATTTTCATGCAGGACAATGCTCCATCACACGCGTCCAAGTACTCCACAGCGTGGCTGGCAAGAAAGGGTATAAAAGAAGAAAATCTAATGACATGGCCTCCTTGTTCACCTGATCTGAACCCCATTGAGAACCTGTGGTCCATCATCAAATGTGAGATTTACAAGGAGGGAAAACAGTACACCTCTCTGAACAGTGTCTGGGAGGCTGTGGTTGCTGCTGCACGCAATGTTGATGGTGAACAGATCAAAACACTGACAGAATCCATGGATGGCAGGCTTTTGAGTGTCCTTGCAAAGAAAGGTGGCTATATTGGTCACTGATTTGTTTTGTTTTTGAATGTCAGAAATGTATATTTGTGAATGTTGAGATGTTATATTGGTTTCACTGGTAAAAATAAATAATTGAAATGGGTATATATTTGTTTTTTGTTAAGTTGCCTAATAATTATGCACAGTAATAGTCACCTGCACACACAGATATCCCCCTAAAATAGCTAAAACTAAAATCAAACTAAAAACTACTTCCAAAAATATTCAGCTTTGATATTAATGAGTTTTTTGGGTTCATTGAGAACATGGTTGTTGTTCAATAATAAAATTAATCCTCAAAAATACAACTTGCCTAATAATTCTGCACTCCCTGTAAAGGTATCAACTATCTTTTTAAACAATAAAAAAAATTGTGTTTACTGTCCAGTTAACTATTTTAAAAAATCACAAACATTTTTATGATCTGTTTTTTAAAACCTTGTTTTTTTGTTTTTACTATCAGTAAACAGCATCATAATTGTGCATCTTTGACACTTTGCATCTCCAGCCTACAGAGTGATTTTTGAAAAATAATGCAAATAATGTTACGACACAAGATCTAACTCTCATGACAAATTTTATTACGACTGATGCTGTAATTTACACTGTAGTCTTGTCTGGAAGATTTCTTATAACCATATAGAAAAGTATTTTTTAACATTTCAGTTAAGTCAAAGATAGTAAAAGAATCAACACCAAATATTCATTGTTTGTTGAGACTGCAAGACCAATGCAAACTGCCAAATAACAGCGAAAGTTTAGTCATCCAAGTGCCAGAAATATTTTTTTAAAATAGTACATAAAAAGCATAGAATATCCAGATGAGACTTGTGTTAAAATTTGATCAAATTAATCTTGCCAGCAAATAAAATTGAGAGCATCTATTAAATTTCATTTGATTATCTCCCCTTTAATATTGCTGATTTCAGTTGATGTAAATACCATTTCATACAACAGTTTAATTAAAGGAACAGTAAAGTCAAAATTAAACATTTTCCCTCTCCCTTCAAATTTTTTTCTATTAGCATAGAGCCCCTCCCACTCCCTTCCCCCTGCGCCACTGGGCTGCCCACCCGCCTCCTGCTTTCCCTCCCACACCTCCTGCCGGCACCAGCAGATGATCGTTACAGATGGTGAACACACAGTGGCCTCTAGTTATCAACGTGTCTACTTCACATGCCTTCGCTGTCCCAATACGCCCGCCTAGGCTTGCCTACCATTGCTGCAGCGGACCTTAAAAATCTCACCAAAGTTATCAATAAAGCTGTCAAAAATCTGCGCACCAAGTACGGGGCAATGAGCAGCGGACTGTGATAGTTATCACTCATCCGATCTCGCTGCTCTTCGGCTTTTTTACAGCTTTATTGACAAGCTGTCACTAAGCACCCACACTAACTATACTGTTCTAACCCCTATAACCGCGCCCCCGGAGCCCCCCGCAACTAAGTAAAGTTATTAACCCCTAAACCTCTGCTCCTAGACCCCGCCACAACTCTTATAAATGTATTAACCCCTAAACCGTCGCTCCCTGAGCCCACCACCACTCTAATATACTGATTAATCCCTAAACCGCCGCTCCCGGACCCCGACGCCACCTATATTAAACTTATTAACCCCTAATCTACCCCCCTACACCGTCGCCACCTATATTAAATGTATTAATCCCTAATCTGCCCCCCCCACACCGTCGCCACCTATAATAAATTTATTAACCCCTATACTGCCCCCCCTACACCGCCGCAACTGTAATAAAATTATTAACCCCTAAACCTAAGTCTAACCCTAACCCTAACACCCCCTAACTTAAATATTAATTAAATACATCTAAATAAATATTATTCTTATTAACTAAATTAATCCATTTTAAAACTAAATACTTACCTTTAAAATAAACCCTAATATAGCTACAATATAAATAATAATTATATTGTAGCTATTTTAGGATTTATTTTTATTTTACAGGCAAATTTCAATTTATTTTAACTAGGTACAATAGCTATTAAATAGTTATTAACTATTTAATAGCTACCTAGTTAAAATAAAGAGAAATTTACCTGTAAAATAAAACTAACCTAAGTTACAATTACACCTAACACTACACTATCATTAAATTAATTATTCCTATTTAATATTAAATACTTACCTGTAAAATAAACCCTAAGATAGCTACAATGTAATTAATAATTATATTGTAGCTATTTTAGGATTTATATTTATTTTACAGGCAACTTTGTATTTATTTTAGCTAGTTAGAATAGTTATTTAATAGTTATTAACTATTTAATAACTACCTAGCTAAAATAAATGCAAAATTACCTGTAAAATAAATCCTAACCTAAGTTACAATTAAACCTAACACTACACTATCATTAAATTAATTAAATAAATTACCTACACATAACTACAATTAAATACAATTACATAAACTAACTAAAGTACAAAAAATAAAAAAAACTAAGTTACAAAAAATAAAAAAAAGTTACAAATATTTCAAAAATATTACAACAATTTTAAGCTACTTACACCTAATCTAAGCCCCCTAATAAAATAACAAAGCCCCCCAAAATAAAAAAATGCCCTACCCTATTCTACATTAAATAGTTAACAGCTCTATTACCTTACCAGCCCTTAAAAGGGCCTTTTGCGGGGCATGACCCAAAGAATTCAGCTCTTTTGCCTGTAAAAAAAAAATACAACCCCCCCAACATTAAAACCCACCACCCACATACCCCTAATCTAACCCAAACCCCCCTTAAATAAACCTAACACTACCCCCCTGAAGATCATCCTACCTTTAGCCGTCTTCAGCCAGCCGACCACCGATGGAACAGAAGAGGAGATCCGCAGCGGCCGAAGTCTTTATCCAAGGGGCGCTGAAGAAGTCTTCCATCCGATTGAAGTCCTCATCCAGGCGGCGTCTTCAATCTTCATCCATCCGGAGCGGAGCCATCTTCTTCCACCGACGACTGAACGACGAATGACGGTTCCTTTAAGTGACGTCATCCAAGATGGCGTCCCTCGAATTCCAATTGGCTGATAGGATTCTATCAGCCAATAGGAATTAAGGTAAGAAAAATCTGATTGGCTGATTAAATTAGCCAATCAGATTGAAGTTCAATCAGATTGGCTGATCCAATCAGCCAATCAGATTGAGCTTGCATTCTATTGGCTAATCGGAACAGCCAATAGAATGTGAGCTCAATCTGATTGGATTAGCCAATCCAATTGAACTTCAATCTGATTGGCTGATTTAATCAGCCAATCAGATTTTTCCTACCTTAATTCCGATTGGCTGATAGAATCCTATCAGCCAATCGGAATTCGAGGGACACCATCTTGGATGACGTCACTTAAAGGAACTGTCATTCGTCGTTCAGTCATCGGTGGAAGAAGATGGCTCCGCGTCGGCTCGTCTGAAGATGGCTCCTCTCCGGATGGATGAAGATTGAAGACGCCACCTGGATGATGACTTCAATCGGATGGAAGACTTCTTTAGCGCCCCTTGGATAAAGACTTCGGCCGCTGCGGATCTCCTCTTCTGTTCCATCGGTGGTCGGCTGGCTGAAGACGGCTAAAGGTAGGATGATCTTCAGGGGGGTAGTGTTAGGTTTATTTAAGAGGGGTTTGGGTTAGATTAGGGGTATGTGGGTGGTGGGTTTTAATGTTGGGGGGGTTGTATTTTTTTTTTGCAGGCAAAAGAGCTGAATTCTTTGGGGCATGCCCCGCAAAAGGCCCTTATAAGGGCTGGTAAGGTAATAGAGCTGTTAACTATTTAATGTAGAATAGGGTAGGGCATTTTTTTATTTTGGGGGGCTTTGTTATTTTATTAGGGGGCTTAGATTAGGTGTAAGTATCTTAAAAATGTTGTAATATTTTTGAAATGTTTGTAACTTTTTTTTATTTTTTGTAACTTAGTTTTTTTTATTTTTTGTACTTTAGTTCGTTTATTTAATTGTATTTAATTGTAGTGTAGTGTTAGGTTTAATTGTAACTTAGGTTAGGATTTATTTTACTGGTAATTTTTTATTTCTTTAGCTAGGTAGTTATTAAATAGTTAACAACTATTTAATAACTATTCTAACTAGCTAAAATAAATACAATGTTACCTGTAAAATAAATATAAATCCTAAAATAGCTACAATGTAATTATTAATTACATTGTAGCTATCTTAGGGTTTATTTTACAGGTAAGTATTTAGTTTTAAATAGGAATAATTAATTTAATGATAGTGTAGTGTTAGGTGTAATTGTAACTTAGGTTAGTTTTTATTTTACAGGTAAATTTCTCTTTATTTTAACTAGGTAGCTATTAAATAGTTAATAACTATTTAATAGCTATTGTACCTAGTTAAAATAAATTGAAATTTGCCTGTAAAATAAAAATAAATCCTAAAATAGCTACAATATAATTATTATTTATATTGTAGCTATATTAGGGTTTATTTTAAAGGTAAGTATTTAGTTTTAAATAGGAATAATTTAGTTAATAAGAATAATATTTATTTAGATGTATTTAATTAATATTTAAGTTAGGGGGGTGTAAGGGTTAGGGTTAGACTTAGGTTTAGGGGTTAATAATTTTATTATAGTGGCGGCGGTATGGGGGGGCAAGATAGGGGTTAATACGTTTAATATAGGTGGCGGCGGGGTCCGGGAGCGGCGGTTTAGGGGTTAATAAGTTTATTAGAGTGGCGGTAGGCTCCGGGAGCGGCGGTTTAGGGGGTAATAACTTTATTTATTTGCGGCGGTGTAGGGGGGGCAGATTAGGGGTGTTTAGACTTGGGGTACATGTTAGGGTGTTAGGTGCAGACATTTCCCATAGGAATTAATGGGATGTCAGGCAGCAGCGAACATGAACTATCGCTATGGTCAGATTCCCATTGATCCCTATGGGATCCGCCGCCTCCAGGGCGGCGGATTGAAAACCAGGTACGCTGGGCCGGAAAAGTGCCGAGCGTACCTGCTAGTTTTTTGATAACTAGCAAAAGTAGTCAGATTGTGCCGAACTTGTGTGCGGAACATCTGGAGTGACGTAAGAATCGATCTGTGTCGGACTGAGTTTGGCGGATCGAAGCTTACGTCACTAAATTCTACTTTTGCCGGTGTGTAGGGCTTGATAACTAAGGCGAATCAGCCTCGCCACAAATACGCTGCGGAATTCCAGCGTATTTGAGGTTGACGGCTTGATAACTAGGGGCCACAGTGTCAATGGGGCATATTTAGCAAGCTCCGTATGGAGCTTGATGCCACATATTTATCAAGCTCCGTATACGATCAGGTTTATTGACACCGATTGGCCGCGAATCTGCAGGGGGCGGCATTGCACCAGCAGTTTATCGATGTGCAGTGGACATGATACGCTACTTTGTATCATGTCCACTCGCACATTGATAAATATGCCCCAATGTCTGTATAGATCTGGCATCTGCCTTCATATGGTAATGAATCACCAATTGGTATGATGGGCTTCGTACTGCATGATATAGATCTACATCATTTTGGCTTAAGGAGTTAATGGCCACAAATTTGTTTTGTTTTTTTCCTTGTCTAATTCTAGCCATAGAAACTATTGTTCAGAATATTTCTGAAATAAAATTTAAGTTAATATTTTATTTGCCAAACATATATTCCAGGGTTGAGATGGTCTTAAGTTAACAACTAAAAAAATAAAGACGCAATTTTTAAGAAAACAAATAAATAAACCAGGCTTACAATATATGGCAACTATGTATCTGTCATATAAGCTGAGTACAAATTTAGAGAGCATACACACATTTCTAAATAGATCAGGTTCAGAGATTTTAAAATCCCAAAGGTTGTTTCTTCAACCACTGCACCTGACAATGAATAATTATTTTGTTAGCTGATTTTCCCCAGTATTTTTCAAATACTTGAAGTGTAAGGATATAATAATAAAAAAAAATCTGCAATATGCAATTGACAGTGTCTTATTATTTTTTACTCTCTATCCCTGTAGACTTAGTTTGTGTTATAATAATGCTATGCTTGGAATTCAGTGCTGTACTGAAGAATACTTTATTATTTTATACAGTTACATATTCACCCAGTCATCGGGATAATATTTTACGCAATGATTGAAAAAAAAAAAAACCTTACGACAAATAAGAGCATAGATAATTGACTTTTATTTTGTGGTGTTCATTCTAATAAATGATAATACACTTTAAGCACTTGCTACTAGTCTAAAATAATTATGGAAACATTTCAAAAGATGTAAACTAAATAAAAAAGTTTGGGTGGAACTCCTAATATTTCAAATTATTTTATATGGATAAAATTCTGATTATTCTCTAAAAAAATATTATTCTTTAAAAAATATTATTCAAACCTGTAAAAATAATGCTACAAGTTTAAAAAAAATGTCCATGCGTAGCTTTATCTTTTAACAAAATGTGAAAATATTTTTTTTTTTTCATCACCAGTAACAGAATTCATTCTCAGCAGGATTTCACTGTATTATTGACATTTCTAGCATGTCTTAAAAACTAATTAGAGCGGAAGCATTCTTTTATTGTATCTTACACCCTTCAGGGGAAATGTCATCTTAAGTTACAACGTATATCCATAATTTCCCAGAAAAAAAAGAGATATATTTTCAACTTTACACATGGAGAAACTATATACTTAAATAAAACATATTGGAATATTAAACCAAGTATTTAACAACAGTCAAGACTAGTGTAGGAATTAGGTTGTTTACCATTTTCTGCGCTATACATTATTAGGGCTAAAATTGAATGCCATTTGTGAATTAGGTCAGTAATAAAAACATAAAAAGTCCTTATTTTCTGAAGAAAAAGTTAAGAAACTAATTTATATAATTACAGAAAAACAGTACATTTTTCTCTCTAAAATTATACAAAAACGTTTATGAAGTAATATTTAAGAAAATATAGATAATTAAAAAAACAACTTAACAATATATTATTAATATGAATATCTATCTATCTATTATCAAATATATAGTATAAATATGAACAACATAAACATTCACATTTATTTTGAAAGCTACATTTTAAACTAAAAAAAGGAAGAAACATTTTTTTATTAGACAGCAAAAAAATATTTTAATACAAATAGACTTTTTTTATGAAGCTGGAAAGCAGTCTTGCACAATGAGCCTGTAGCGCTAGTTCTTTTGCAGCAGCCTTAAGACCAATATTACTTAAGTTCTCTGCCACCTCGATGGTGCCGAAGTTAAACCATGCTGTTAAAACCATATCAAATTGATCAAGCCTATCGCTCATGCAATTGGTTACATAAGAGCACAGGGTGTAGGTGCACAAGTGATTGCTTAGCAGATCTATCCAAAGTATGATAAATGATCCCCAATAACACAAATATGCCTACATTTACTTTACTTAGCATGTATGTGCTAGTAAAAATAACACATCATATAACAGATCAAATACAGAAAGAAGCCGTTTTCACTCAAGTACCCTTATTCACACAGTGATGTCTTGGGTAATATCTGATATAGCCTTTATTGTATATATCTAAAAAGAATCTTAAAACATTTTGATATAAGTTATTATGAGGAACACTCCTTTTGCACATAAAAGGAATGCTCACTTTTTGAAGCATGTACCATTATTTATTGTAGTTTTGTACATTTTCCATGTAGCTTCCAAAGAAAAAAATATTGCAGTCTTTTGGTTCCATTATTAAACTGTTTGCTGAATTTAGTCACAAGAGTAATTTTAAAAAAAAGATCTCTGGTTGGATAGGCAATAAGCAATTTATTATGATAGAATATAATATTTGCAAACCCTCAGAGTACACACAAGTTCAGAGATTTGCTCTTTTAGAAAAAACAGAAGATTCTCCTGTTCTAAATGTAGTTACTGTTTACTGTTTATGTTTGGTGGGTAACAAGGTGCATTGATATTGAAGAGTGACATAAATTCAGGAAACTTTGGGGGCGTGTCCGAGCTGTGATCCTGTGCAGTCGCATTTTCCAGTGGCTCCTACTGATAACTCTCTAATCCGCCGATTTGCGGAGACATCCCACAGCATCAAATCAACATTTGTCACATATATATAGTGGCACTGCTCAGAGGACCGTAAATTCTCTTAAATCTTGCTGTATTTTTGACATTGGGGCACTGCATCGGATGATAAGGGCCTGGAGCGGTGGCTCGTTAACAGGCGGTGTTACCCCCCTCGGCTTGCCAAGGTATCTAACCTAAGTTGAGCCTACAACTACTTGGCACCGATTCTATCACCTTTACATCGCTAAATATGCAAACATCAAGAGCTTTTAATTTGCAATATTGACTGAACACGCAGTTGGGAGCTAGACAGCACTGAGGGAAAATGGCGACTTTGGCAGCCACAAATCTATCAACCCATATTAGCCCGCATTCTGAACGTTTTGAGAGGCTCATGAATAAGCTAAAGGAAAGAGCCCCATACGGTATACTGATAAACAAGTTGTAGGTCACTGCAGCACTGCCTACAACTGCAAAGAACACCGGGAAACCAGAAATCCAAAATGGCGCTTTGAAAAATATGCGCACCTTAGAAACAATTACCCAGCGACAAGAGCTTACAGAGATTAGTCCTATTATCTCTGCATCAGAAAAATGAACTACCGCTACGGAGCTATCATCAAACCACAACAACTCCCTTGATATTAACATCAGCTACAGAGAAAAACAGCTACACACAGGAGATCTCTGCTCGGACCCATGACATCACCAGAATGCAGCAGGTTTCCTTTGGAATGCCAGTGACAAGAACATACAGAGCTCAGTCCTACTTTCTCTGCACCAGAAAAACCAGATACCGCTACGGAGCTATCTCCAAACCACATCAAACTACTTGATCTCAACATCAGCTCCAAAGAAAGGCAATTACACACAAAGGATCCCTGCTCAGACACCATGATACCACTGGAATGCAGCTGCAGGCTTCCTTTAGCTCCACAAACAAGGAAAACTGAACTGCTTAGTCACCTGCCATACTCCATCCTCCTGAACAGCAGTCAAAGTGATATTGTATGGAACCCACTAGATCCAGCAAGTATATACAACTTTACTCGGTCTACACATGTGGTGCCATAGCACTTCGTCATATCAGAGACGTTGTTTACCCAAATGAACTGGCTCAATATTATCCTACTAAGAGCGTCACTGATTTTACTTGAGACCGGTCTGTATGCTTAAGCAAAAGCAGGGGGCTATTATTGACTAAATCTTACAATCAAGACATCAGATCCTCACACAAATGGGGCTAGTACTTATAGAAAGTTCTAATTCTGTTGGGTTGTGTTATTATTACCTTATTTAGTTCATAAGTTACTTTTTACTGCCATACATTTTCTTTACTTTACCTGTAGTGACAATAGACCCTCTAACATGATAACTTGGCAACCCTAAATTTAAATATTCCCTTTGTGGCCTGTAGAAAATACCCATTTGAGGGGGATGCCTTTTTCTTTACAGCTCTAAAACATGTTCAATGAATCGTAGCTACCCCAACAAAGCAGTATAATGTGTTTTCCTTTTTTTGTATGCCAATGTTTATTGATGATGCTGGTTAAAAACCAAAAGCCTGCACCATTTCATATTTTTAGTTATCAGGGACAAGGCTAATGACAATGCAAGGTGTTCAATATGTTTACATGTTTTTTCTAATATCCACTGATGGCTCAACTTGGGTCTTTAATTCTAACTGTTTCATTATATTTGGTTTATATAACTTTACCATTGTATATTTTATGTTGATATTTTAAGGTGCCTCCAATAAGTAACTCCACATAATATTTAACTTTGCTTTCTCTAAGGAGCCAAGAGAGGCCCGCTTAGATAATAGGAGTAAGATAAAGGTTTATAGAACATTGCTCATACTTTTTAAGAAATGGATATTATATATATAATGGACAAGGAATTATCCCTGCGCCACGTCTTTAGATTTAACACACAGCACCCTAATCTAGGATTGTTTATTTTCATTATGTATTCACTGAGCATGGTATAACAATAACTGATGTTTGATATCCCTATAATAACTGCTTTGTAAAACCATTGAAGCATGCCATGTATATTTAAACCTTTCTGTAAAATCTTGTTATAACTTCAATAAAAAAAATTGAAAACTTAAAAAAATAAATCAGCAAACTTAAAAAACCTAAACTAAACTAAAACCTAAAAAAAAATCTTAAAGATGCTTTAAATATAGGTTGTAAAAGAAAAAAATAAATCTAAACACATTCACTAACACATTCACAAAAATTACAATAAATTTCATACATTGAAAAATAAAGTAAAGTAAAGTAGGCAAATGAACCATTAGGTTTGTGCCTAGTGCAGAAGGATTTAGGGTGACACATTTTCGGCTGTAGTTCTGTGGCATGAAGTCTGTTTTTTTTTAATTAATTTTGTTAGTAATCAATGATCCCTAGTTGTCTACTGAGGGTGGCATTAACTGCCATATGTACATCAGATATAACCCATTTAGGAGTGGGAAATTTTGATGGGGGCAGCAAATTTAATCACTGTGTCTACAGCAACATAACTATGATGATATCTGAGACACAAACACATTTTTCTTTGCATATTTTCTGTTAAAATGAACCAATATTAATTATATGGAGCTTAAACTATTTAAAATATGGTCCTCCAATGCCATACCACTAAGTCATTTATCTTTTATGTAAGGGGGGTGGCTGATCCAGTCACTGGTTTCTAGATTATCCAATCTAAATGTTTATGCATGTGTCTTCAGCACTATTCAACTACAGCTATACTGTATCGGTTATGCAGTTTCAATCAAATCAGTCCCTTGAGCAATTTCCTGACAAAGGTCTCCCTTGTATGTGTATCTGATAGTATTAGAAGTAAGTCAAGAAAGTGTGTAAGTCTTTGTATTTGTATTTCCCATATACACACACACGCATATACAGTTTATATATATATATTGAAAGAGAGAGAGATACATTTAAGGTTGGAATCTTAGTAATAGTTATACTAACAACACATTATATCTAAAATGGTTTTGTTTTGACTTCATTATATTTGTTGAAAGATTAATCCAGTATAATACAATAAAAAAACTTTGTTGTATATGTGATTGTAAATTACTGATATAATTTCCATAAAAAATGTAAAAGCTAGATTACTAGTGAAGCGCAACTTAATGCTTCAGCTCGAGCATTAATTGCGCCAGGAGTAAGCTTTTTGCGCTCAACAGGTTGCGCTCCTATTATGAGTTGAAAGTAAACTGTTATCGCTTTCGCGGTAACCCGACTAGCGCAGTAAAACAAAGTTAGAATATCGCATGCGCATTCACGTATTCCCTCGTAGAAGTCAATGGAGAAAAACAAGTGGGAAAAAAACTAGCACCCCACTCTCGCACAAACCCAATTGCATAGTCTCATTTGCACTAGCTGACATGAAAATACGAATATTTCGCATTCCAATGGTCTGCATATACCAGAATATGTTCTATTTATTCATAAATTAATATATATATATATATATATTTATATATATATTTGATGGTATTTTGGTACAATATATATACAGTATACCTATATATATATATATATATATATATATATATATATATATATATATATATATTTACAAATTACCCCGCAAGGACTCCAGACTCCCGGAGCAGCATTCACTGCTTCGTACATGGAGCCCTTTGTTTTTATTTATCCATCAATTTAAGGGTTTTTTCCCTATAAGGTACCTACCAAAATATTTCATGTTTTTTTTTAAAAGCAGAGCAAACCCCTTTTTGAAAATAGCTTTTCTTACAGAAATATCTAAATATGGGGAAAACAATCATACAAAATACAAAGCAAATTTACATTTTTGTGTCATTTTCTATAAATGTACATGGCATTTCACAGCATTAGATCTATTTCCTAAATATGTCAAAACATTTAATTCCACTTTTAGCAATGCATCAGTTCACCTCCCCAAAACACCAAAATGTAGGATTGTATACATTAGCTTATACATTTAAGTTAATAATTAAACACTGGAAAATAATATTAAAATATTTTTGATCCCTTTTCAAAATCTTACAAAGTTTAATAGAACCCCCTGTCCCATATCAAACACTGACCCATTATCTTTTTTATGCTTTTGTGGAGTTTTATATATATATATATATATATATATATATATATATATATATATATATATATATATATATATATATATTGCTTTAAGTACACAATTTCTGAACAGGAAATAAAACAAAAAAGATAAAACACGAAAATGTTACTGATACTGACCTTGTTACAGAGATAGAGGCATAAACTAGTACTGAAATCACACATCAGAAAGTGTGGGCTCAATATACTTTAAAACATTACTAACTAAAGCACCCTAACAAGAGGGCAGTGCCACCATTAGTGGCTCATTGACAGAAAGAAATTTTGTTAGCACCACAATAAATGATTTTTAAAGATTACAAAAAAAATGTTTTCTATAAGTGTCTACTTTTCTTACTATGTGGGTGTACTGAAGCCACAGGCAATGAATACTTTATAATTTTCAACATAGAAATTATTACTGATTTAGAATTAGTTAAGGCAAGAGGTCAGTAACTCTTTTTCAAAATACAGAGAGTGTTTCACTGTAAAATGTGGTAGGTAAACTGTTCCAGTGTGAAATAATACTGATGCAACACTTAAAGGGACAGTCTAGTCAAAAATAAACTTTCATGATTCAAATAGGGCATGCATTTTTAACCCTTTAAGGACACAGCTTTCAATTTGCTCAATTGTTTTATGACGGAAAAATTCCGTCATATGTCCGTAAGAGGTTAAACAACTTTCCAATTTACTTTTATCATCAAATGGGCTTTGTTCTCTTGGTATTTTTCAGTTAAAACAAAAACTAGGTAGGCACATATGATAATTTCTAAGTCCTTGAAGGCCGCCTCTTATCACATGCTTTTTTATTTGCTTTTCACAACAGGGGAATGCTAGTTCATATGAGCCATATAGATAACATTGTGATCACGTCCGTGGCTTGTGGCAGACACTGCACTAATTGGCTAAAATGCAAGTCAATAGATAATAAATAAAATGTCATGTGATCAGTGGGCTTAGAAGATGCTTAGATACAAGGTAATCACAGAGGTAAAAAGTACATTAATATAACTGTGTTCGTTATGCAAAACTGGGGAATGGGTAATAAATGGATTATCTATCTTTTTAAACAATACAAATTCTGGTGTAGACTGTCCCTTTAAATGGACGTTAAAGGGACAGTCTACACTAAAATTGTTAATGTTATAAAATATAGATAACGCCTTTACTACCCATTCCCCAGCTTTGCACAACTAACATTGCTAGATTAATATACTTTATAACATGTAAACCTTTAAATTTCTGCCTGTTTCAAAAGCTCTATAGACAGCCTCTTTATCACATAATTTGTTATTTGCTTTTCACAACAGGAGACTGCTAGTTCATGTGGGCCACATAGATAACATTGTATTCACACTTGAGGAGTTATTTAAGATTTAGCACAACACAGTACCAAATGCAAGTCAATAGATCATAAATAAGTAGTCATGTGATCAGGGGGCTGTCAGAAGATGCTTAGATACAAGGTAATTACAGAGGTAAAACGTATATTAATATAACTGTGTTGGTTTTTAAAAACTGGTTAATAGGTAATAAAGGGATTATCTATCTTTTAAAACCATACAAAGTATATTGTAAACTATCCCTTTAAACACTAAGGGCTAGATTATGAGTGGGGCGATAGCAGTTATGCACTAAAAAAGTTACAAGGGCTCAAATATATGAGGTCTCATGCAGCCGAAAGGCTTTAACATTGAGATACATATATACACATGTCTTAAGATATATATAAATATATATATATATATATATATGTGTGTGTGTGTACATATGTATTTATATGTGTATCTATGTATTTACAGACATATAAACACATATAAACTTGTAAATACATATGTATACATATATACACATGTATATAAGTGCATTGTTGCCCTTTGCAGTTAAGTAGATGAAAACATGTAGAAACATATTTATGCAATATTCTTTTTTTTATGAAAATTAGTTTTTTTTTTTAGTATTTCCAATGAGAAAAAACAGTCACAAAAAAAACATAAGAGAATACATGGAGAAACAAAAATAATTAATGTAATACAATATTTGGTCAAAATGTATGAGTCCAAGAGAAACATATATCAAATCTATGGCCTAGATTTGGAGTTTGGCGGTAGCCGTGAAAACCAGCGTTAGAGGCTCCTAACGCTGGTTTTAGGCTACCGCCGGTATTTGGAGTCATTTAAAAAAGACTTTTCCATACCGCAGATCCCCTTACGTCAATTGCGTATCCTATCTTTTCAATGGGATCTTTCTAACTCCGGTATTTAGAGTCGTGTCTGAAGTGAGCGTTAAAATTCTAACGACAAGACTCCAGCCGCAGAAAAAAGTCAGTAGTTAAGAGCTTTCTGGGCTTACGCCGGTTTATAAAGCTCTTAACTACTGTGCTCTAAAGTACACTAACACCCATAAACTACCTATGTACCCCTAAACCGAGGCCCCCCCACATCGCCGACACTCGATTAAATTTTTTTAACCTTAATCTGCCGACCGCCACCTACGTTATACTTATGTACCCCTAATCTGCTGCCCCTAACACAGCCGACCCCTATATTATATTTATTAACCCCTAATCTGCCCCCCTCAACGTCGCCTCCACCTGCCTACACTTATTAACCCCTAATCCGCCTCACTAACCCTATAATAAATAGTATTAACCCCTAATCTGCCCTCCCTAACATCGCCGACACCTAACTTCAATTATTAACCCCTAATCTGCCGACTGGAGCTCACCGCTATTCTAATAAATGTATTAACCCCTAAAGCTAAGTCTAACCCTAACACTAACACCCCCCCTAAGTTAAATATAATGTAAATCTAACGAAATAAATTGACTCTTATTAAATAAATTATTCCTATTTAAAGCTAAATACTTACCTGTAAAATAAATCCTAATATAGCTACAATATAAATTATATTTATATTATAGCTATTTTAGGATTAATATTTATTTTACAGGTAACTTTGTATTTATTTTAACCAGGTACAATAGCTATTAAATAGTTAAGAACTATTTAATAGCTAAAATAGTTAAAATAATTACAAATTTACCTGTAAAATAAATCCTAACCTAAGTTACAGTTAAACCTAACACTACACTATCAATAAATAAATTAAATACAATTCCTACAAATAAATACAATGAAATAAACTAACTAAAGTACAAAAAATAAAAAAGAACTAAGTTACAAAAAATAAAAAAATATTTACAAACATTAGAAATATATTACAACAATTTTAAACTAATTACACCTACTCTAAGCCCCCTAATAAAATAACAAAGCCCCCCAAAATAAAAAAAATGCCCTACCCTATTCTAAATTACTAAAGTTCAAAGCTCTTTTACCTTACCAGCCCTGAACAGGGCCCTTTGCGGGGCATGCCCCAAGAAGTTCAGCTCTTTTTGTTGTAAAAAAAAACCATACAATACCCCCCCCCCAACATTACAACCCACCACCCACATACCCCTAATCTAACCCAAACCCCCCTTAAATAAACCTAACACTAAGCCCCTGAAGATCTCCCTACCTTGAGTCGTCTTCACCCAGCCGAGCCAAATTCTTCATCCAAGCGGAGCAAGAAGAGGTCCTCCATCCGGTAGAAGTCTTCATCCAAGCGGGGCAGAAGAGGTCTTCCATCCGATTGAAGTCTTCATCCAAGAGGCATCTTCTATCGTCATCCATCCGGAGCGGAGCGGCAGCATCCTGAAGACCTCCAACGCGGAACATTCATACTGGCCGACGACTGAACGACGAATGACGGTTCCTTTAAATGACATCATCCAAGATGGCGTCCCTCGAATTCCGATTGGCTGATAGGATTCTATCAGCCAATCGGAATTGGTAGGAATATTCTGATTGGCTGATGGAATCAGCCAATCAGAATCAAGTTCAATCCAATTGGATGATCCAATCATCCAATCGGATTGAACTTGATTCTGATTGGCTGATTCCATCAGCCAATCAGAATATTCCTACCTTAATTCCGATTGGCTGATAGAATCCTATCAGCCAATCGGAATTCGAGGGACGCCATCTTGGATGACGTCATTTAAAGGAACTGTCATTCGTCGTTCAGTCGTCGGCCAGGATGGATGTTCCGCGTCGGAGGTCTTCAGGATGCTGCCGCTCCGCTCCGGATGGATGACGATAGAAGATGCCTCTTGGATGAAGACTTCAATCGGATGGAAGACCTCTTCTGCCCCGCTTGGATGAAGACTTCTACCGGATGGAGGACCTCTTCTTGCTCCGCTTGGATGAAGAATTTGGCTCGGCTGGGTGAAGACGACTCAAGGTAGGGAGATCTTCAGGGGCTTAGTGTTAGGTTTATTTAAGGGGGGTTTGGGTTAGATTAGGGGTATGTGGGTGGTGGGTTGTAATGTTGGGGGGGGTATTGTATGTTTTTTTTTACAGGAAAAAGAGCTGAACTTCTTGGGGCATGCCCCGCAAAGGGCCCTGTTCAGGGCTGGTAAGGTAAAAGAGCTTTGAACTTTAGTAATTTAGAATAGGGTAGGGCATTTTTTTATTTTGGGGGGCTTTGTTATTTTATTAGGGGGCTTAGAGTAGGTGTAATTCGTTTAAAATTGTTGTAATATATTTCTAATGTTTGTAAATATTTTTTTATTTTTTGTAACTTAGTTCTTTTTTATTTTTTGTACTTTAGTTAGTTTATTTCATTGTATTTATTTGTAGGAATTGTATTTAATTTATTTATTGATAGTGTAGTGTTAGGTTTAATTGTAACTTAGGTTAGGATTTATTTTACAGGTAAATTTGTAATTATTTTAACTATTTTAGCTATTAAATAGTTCTTAACTATTTAATAGCTATTGTACCTGGTTAAAATAAATACAAAGTTACCTGTAAAATAAATATTAATCCTAAAATAGCTATAATACAATTATAATTTATATTGTAGCTATATTAGGATTTATTTTACAGGTAAGTATTTAGATTTAAATAGGAATAATTTATTTAATAAGAGTTAATTAATTTCGTTAGATTAAAATTATATTTAATTTAGGGGTGTGTTAGTGTTAGGGTTAGATTTAGCTTTAGGGGTTAATACATTTATTAGAATAGCGGTGAGCTCCAGTCGGCAGATTAGGAGTTAATAATTGAAGTTAGGTGTCGGCGATGTTAGGGAGGGCAGATTAGGGGTTAATACTATTTATTATAGGGTTAGTGAGGCGGATTGGGGGTTAATAACTTTATAAAAATATTGGTGCGGTCCGCTCGGCAGATTAGGGGTTAATAAGTGTAGGCAGGTGGAGGCGACATTGTGGGGGGCAGATTAGGGGTTAATAAATATAATATAGGGGTCGGCGGTGTTAGGGGCAGCAGATTAGGGGTACATAGGGATAATGTAAGTAGCGACGGTTTACGGAGCGGCAGATTAGGGGTTAATAATAATATGCAGGAGTCAGCGATAGCGGGGGCGGCAGAATAGGGGTTAATAAGTGTAAGGTTAGGGGTGTTTAGACTCGGGGTACATGTTAGAGTGTTAGGTGCAGACGTAGGAAGTGTTTCCCCATAGGAAACAATGGGGCTGCGTTAGGAGCTGAACGCGGCTTTTTTGCAGGTGTTAGGTTTTTTTTCAGCCCAAACAGCCCCATTTTTTTCCTATGGGGGAATCGTGCACGAGCACGTTTTTGAGGCTGGCCGCGTCTGTAAGCAACTCTGGTATCGAGAGTTAAAGTTGCGTTAAATATGCTGTACGCTCCTTTTTTGGAGCCTAACGCAGCCATTCTGTGGACTCTCAATACCAGAGTTATTTTAAAGGTGCGGCCAGAAAAAAGCCAGCGTTAGATACGCGGGTCGTTACCGACAAAACTCTAAATCTAGCCGTAAGTCAATTGAAATATACGCAATACGCTAGAATCCAGAAAAGAAAAGAAAAGAAAAAGGGAAATCAATAAAAAAAAAAATACAATTCTTTTGTTATCAAAATCTCGAAACAATACCACATGCATTTTCACCAAAATTAAATCTTAGTTTCTATCTCTATTTTCTATATAGAAAATCCAGGGTTCCCACAATGCTAAAAAGGCCTCTTTCATGTCCATGAGATCAGCTGATGCACTGCTCATTTGATAATAATAATTAATTTTATTCAATATGATATGAAATGAGGGGACCACAGTCCTCCAATATTGAGCTATTACTAGCTTAACTAATGTACAGATAAAGGCGTTTAGTTTATTAGCTTTTGAGTGTAACCCTTTTATTGGCTCATGTAGAAGGGCCTGTGTGGGGGTTAGTTGTATTTCTTTTTTGACTATGTTTCTTAATAATCTAAATGTCTGGTTCCAGATATCTGTTACATGGGGGCAATCCCACCAAATATGTAAATATGTGCCCTGACTCTCACATCCGCTAAGACACTTTGCTTTGGTTTGGTCAACCTGATGCAATCTAGAAGGATGGAAGTACCATCTAAATGCTACTTATAAGTAATTTTATTTTAAATGTGCACAAATGGAAAACGATGATCCCCTATTTAAAACCTCACACCATTTTTCTATTGACCAATTAAAGTTGAAGTCAGATTCCCATTTACACATAAATGGAAGTTTGGTCAGATTTTTGGGAATATTAAATAAAGGATATAAATTTGAGATAGCTCCTTTTGTTCTTTTTGGTGAGAGACATAGGTATTCCAGATAGGTAAGTGACTTTAGTGTGTCCTTGCCTAGGACTTCATTAATTCTTGCACGAAGTTGTAGGTATTGAAACCAGTTTGATGTGTCATGTGTGTTCAATTCAGTGTACTGTAGCTTAAGAATGTATGGCCTGTAAAGTGTCTGCAATTCTATATAAGCCTTTATTACCCCATTTATTTTGTAGGACAGGGCTAAATGAGCTGCTAGTGTTATTAGAGGGGTAGCCCTGGAGCTCTTGGGAATCAGGGAGTATTTAGTTACTAGATAGTCCCATAATGTAACCTTGTGAGATATAGAGATATTTGTTCTCCAAGCTTGTGGTCTGTACATTTTATCAGACCATAATAATCTATATATTAATGAGATCTTCAAAAGGTCTGATTTGATGTGTACCCATTGCAGATTATCAGAGGTGTTGTGCCAGAGTGAAGTTTGTGCTATTCTAGCTGCATAATAATATGCCACTAAATCTGGAAGTCCCAGACCTCCACCTTTCTTATGTCTGCTTAATGTTGTCTTATTGATTATAGATCTCTTTCTTTTCCAGATAAAAGTAATAATATATTTCTGTAGGGTATGAAGTATATTTGCTGGAACATTAATAGGGAGGGATCTGAATAAATATAGTAATTTAGGGAGTATAGTCATTTTAATCACTATCAGTCTACCATACAGTGAAATATTCAACTTTTCCTATTTTGCTAATATTTTTATTCTTATATAGGGATTCTGATCTGCCTGTGAGTTGTATTCCTGAATATCTCATACCTTGTTCTGCCCATCTAAAGTTAAAGTTTAACTCTAACAGCTTCTTGGTGTGTTGATTTGTTGAATGTGGGCTGCTAAAGGTTCAACACTAAGAACGAAAAGCAATGGTGATAAGGGGCAACCCTTATGGGTTTAGATTTATATCCCGCTATCTTGACAAATGCTGATGGGTGTGAATATATAGAGGAAATTGCTGCGCGAAATTTTCGTGAGATACCCATATTTTCAAGAACCGAATGTAAAAAATTCCAGGTCACACGATCAAATGCCTTCTCCGCATTCAACGAAAGGAACAAAGAAGGCACTCCCCCGACTTTAGCAAAATCAATCAGGTCAATTAATTTCCGAATGTTATCTGGGGCTTCCCTATTGTGTAAAAAAAAACCACCTGGGGGGCGGAGCCAGCAGCATAACTAGCAAGACGTGTAGTGACTGAGCTCTCCTTGCAAAAGCGGTATTTTAGCCTTTTTTAGCTATATACACCTAGCGAATTTGCTCACAAACCACCTGGGGCAACTAGTGACACTACCCGGAGCAGATCCCTGTCCGATTTTTCAGTCAATTTTGACCGCAAAATTAGACTGCCCAGGAGAACCGGACCGCTTCCCAGGAAAGACCGCGGCTGCGGCCTACACCGGCACTCGACACCAGGCCTGAAGAAATAAAAGTGTACCTGGTGACAACAATACACCTTGTAGACTTACCGGACCTACAATAACCCTAGGAGAGAGGGGAAGTAACGACTGGATTCTGCTTTTTTCCACTTTGGCAGATGTGGTGACCCCCGCAGCATCCCACGTGGCGGCCTGTAAGTAGCGAGTTCCTTGCGGCTCCTATAAGGGACACATAGACTGTGACTTTTGTATCCAAATCGCTATGTATATTACCCCCCTCTAAGATACAGTCCACAGGCAATTGCTCACACAGACTTTTTCACAGCGGCCTTTTAACACTGTTACGGCCCTATATACTCTGGACACCTCTGAAGTTCGCTGCAGCTCACTTCTCCCTCATGCTTACTTGCAGCCCCTCAGAAGCCCACACTAACAGAATTCTCAGTACCTACCGACCACAATAAGGGCCCGGCACTACTCACTATCCTTATTATAACTGCTCTTCACTAGTCCCCCCCCCACCCTTTCCTGCAGGAGCGGGGTACCTGTGGGTCATACCCCCCAACCTTTTACCGACTTCGCCGATAGGAGGCATATCCCCGGGGGGGAGACAGTGCTTGCAGAAGGCTTAACTCTGTTAATTGCTTTTTCCTCATCCTGAAACTGCTTGAAACAAAGGAGGCTCTCACTATAAGCCGCCACTGGGCGAAGTACAACCATATGCCGGTTCTAATCTTAAACTAGTCGATCCACATGGCTCACAACATGCACTAGGAGACAGGGGTCCTTAGGGCCGAGGCATAAAATGGAACATAAAGGAATATGATCTAAGAAACTAAGAGATCTCTACCCAATCATATCATTTCATATTGGAGTACTTCTACTGAACCCCCACTTCCTTTATCATGCCACAAGGGTCTAGAAGAAAAACCGCTAATCCCTCAGAGTATAGGAAATCGGTGGTAGACCACTTTAAAGTCAAACCTACTCTGGGAAAGCCTGCAACCGATCCTGACACTCCACAGCAATTACTAGGAAACGGCTGTGATATGGCCGAAGCTGCTAACATTGAGAGCAGTATCCCTGACTCTGTAGCCTCAGATATTGTCACTACCCTTACTCAGAGGATGAATTCTCTCCAAGATTCCCTTACAAAAGCTATTAAGAGCTCCACGGCAGACCTCAGGCGAGATATTGGCGTTATTAGTGAACGCATTGATGTCCTGGAAAAAAAACAAGAGGACTTAACTGTTGAACAGGGAAACTTGGCTAACCACTCTCAAGTTCTAGTGGACATGCTAGACACAGTTGAAGCTAAGATGGCGGATATGGAAGACCGCTCCCGCAGAAACAACTTAAGATTTAGAGGTGTACCTGAAGAGATTACCCCAACTGATCTTAGCAAATACCTTCTTGAACTGTGTGAAATACTCCACCCTCCAGGTTTCCCCAACGAGACCCTGATAGACAGAGCGCACAGACTCCCCAGGGGGAGGAATGTCTCAGCAGAGAAACCAAGGGATGTGATAGCCAGATTCCACTACTTCACATACAAAGAACAAATTCTTAGAGCCATGTTTCTTCGCCCCACTCTGCCAGCCAAATTTGCCTCTATACAAATATTTCCAGATCTGTCTCAATTTACGATGCAAAAGAGAGGCACATTCCGTGAAGTGACAAAGACATTGAGACAGATGGGAATTAAATATAGGTGGGGATACCCTACTAAACTTCTGATTCAAAAAGATGGAAGATTCTACACAGCGGATACCCCAGACAAAGGCCTCTTCCTTCTCAAGGGATGGACCAAGTTCCCCAACCAATTTGGAGAAAATAGCTCCCTTATCCCTCAGGATATGGAACTCAACACTACCCCCTCCTCTATCCTAAGACCATCTGCATTTGAATGGAGGCCCCTTGCTCAGAGAAGTACCCCTTCTAAAAGACAGAACTTAGCACCTCAGCAACTATCATCAGATAGGGTAGAAGAATCCTCAGGAGATGAAGACTGATAAGTATATCCTTTGCTACTAAATGTTTTTTGTTATATTGTTTTGCAGGGGGGATGTTTTATTTGCTCCCTAGTTATGCAACTGTTATGAAAGGGGGAATGTTAAACTACAGGACTAGAGACATTGGATCCTGATTGAAGATAAGTTTCATGGACACATACATATTATAAGAGACTTCCTACCTTAGGAACCGTGCTCCTGACTCAGCTCTAACTGTGAAAATATCTGAGTACTACATACCTTTCTTGCAATGCTTAGATTTCCTATTGCTGATAATGTAAATGCTAGAATTCTTTTTATTGTTTGCAGTGCCTACAGTCCTTATGTGTTACTCTTGATATTGATTGCATGTACTGTCATAAGAGACTTTCTGCCTCAGGACTCATCCTCCTGCTTTGGCATTGACTGTGAAAATGTCAGAGTAATACATACCTTTCTTGCAATGCTCAGGTTTATTCTTCATCTGTGTTTACAGTTTTCATGTGTTACTCTTGATATTGATTACATGTACTGTCATAAGAGACCTTCTGCCTCAGGATTCATCCTCCTGGTCTGGCTTCGACTGTGAAAATGTCAGAGTAATACATACCTTTCTAGCAATGCTTAGGTTTATTTCTTATCATCTCTGTTACTTGTTGCAAATTTCAATGAATCCTATATGGAAGGTATATATGGGGATACGCTGCAAGGATATGGACACGCAATATGAGACTATCCCATTTTGCCCTATTGCTGATAACGAAAATGCTTGAATTTTTTTCTTTCTCTTACAATGTTTACAGTTATTCTGTGCTACTCTTGACACTGATTATATGCAATGTTTATCATAACTCACAAGCCCTATGTTTATCATATGTTACATTTGTCTAGAGATTTGAGACAGGTAATTCCTAACCAACCTAACAGCCTCTACAAGAGATAAAATATTACTATCTCTGTTCCAAAGTACGTATCATTTCCCAGGACCTTGACTCCCGCACCCTATTCCCTAGACACCCATACTTGCTTTAATAGCTCTCAGCCCATAGTACTCTACAATTATATTTAAACCTAGCATACACCCACTAGGTACTAATAGAGACACATAAGCCGCTGAATATGCGAAGGGGTATGTTAAGATGGATGTGATAGGAAGGATATGTTTCATCACATGACTAGAGCCTTTTAGCCTCAATCGGAGAGTCTCGCTTGATAAGGCATAACTTATTGAGTCCTAAAGTAAATGCTATAAGACAAGTCCTAAGCATATCTGACAAAAAGGCTTTACTAGATCCCCTCTAGTTCTCTATTGCCTATATGAGTTAATTATTAATTAAGATATATTAGTTTTGCACCTGTGAGTATAGATTAGCCTAAATATCAATAGATAAGCCACATAAGAGATGCGAGATCAGAACTGAAACACCTGACCTTGGCAACTAAGCTGCCATTATGCACTTAAATGTAGATTCGCAGGTTTTGGTTATACAGAGTGAAGCTACTATGACCCATACCAGATGTTAGATCAGAACAGAAACACCTAACCTAGGCAACAAAGATACCATTATGTGCTAAAATATAGTTGGTAGGTTCTAATTACACAGACCGAAGCTATTATGATTACTGTGATCCTTCACCATTTTCTCTCGCATTTATGATTGAAAGATATTGTTTTGATCAGATAAAGTTTTTACATGACCTTCAGGACAGCACACTGAACCGTTAATATCTCATTTTTCTCTCCTTGACATCTGCACTTTTAATCATTTACGGTTAAACCCTATACAGGAACACCTTTTTCTTCTTTCCTCATGACCTATAAAATGATACTAATTTATACAGTTACACCTCGATAAATATACATAGAATTGACCCTGCTTATCAGGGAAGTGATGCACATTACTGTTTCTCTTTCCCCCTCCCCCCCCCCCTGCTTACAGACTTTGCCTCGGCCCGAACCCCATCTCCTCTCTCCTCTCTCCGATTTTCAGTTTTTCAGTTTTTCTTTCTCTTATTTCTTACTCTTTTGGACATTGGTTAATGCAGTCGTAGGACTGTATCTCTCCACCCCCCCCAAGGGTAACACCATAGCTTACCGAAAGTAAGCACAAGAACACAGATTCAATCGCACTCAATAAGTGACCTACTTTTCATATTTTCATAACTTATAAACAGACGATAACCACCAGCCCACACTCATTACTGCTCTCAGACTACTAACAACGGCTATTTAACTTCCCTTCTTCCTCCTTCCTCACCCTTTAGATCCCCCCCCCCTTTTTTTTTTTTTTTTTTTTTTTTTTTTTTCGCGATGAACCCTGGTCTTAAATTTGTCTCCCTCAACACGAAGGGACTTAACTCGCCAGAGAAGCGAAGCATGGTACAAACTTACTTAAGGAAGCTCCAGTGTGATGTTTCCTTTCTACAGGAGACGCATTGGTCTTCAACTAATACTCCAATATTGAAATCTAGACACTTTCCGGTGGTCCTTAATTCGACCTACCATGAAAAAACCAGAGGATTCTCAATTTGCATCAGTGCAAGAGTTGCATTTCAACCACAACATATAGAAATGGACCCAGAAGGGAGATTTCTTTTGGTGGTTTGCAAACTGAACTCACACCTCTTCACTCTAGTAAACTTGTATGCCCCTAACCAAGGTCAGATAACCTTCCTCCGCACGATGCTGCATCTTATCGATGGCCTGAAGCAAGGCACATTAATTCTAGGAGGAGATTTTAATCTAGTCTGGGACCCCCATACGGACAAAAAACTCCCGAAAGATAGAGTTTTAGACAACTACTCTAGATCTACAGCTCCTAAATTTCAAAACCTGATATACCAGTCTGAGCTCTATGATGTGTGGAGGGCATGTCACCCTGACTCACGAGATTACACGTATTTTTCTCCCCCTCACCGATCATACTCGAGATTGGACTACTTCTTTGTCGACTCCTGGTCTATGAACAACATCACAAACTCTAGCATATGCAGCTGTCCATGGTCAGATCATGACGCTGTTACAATGTCTATTGACATTGAGAGATCCGCACTGGCTAGACCGTCATGGAGGCTCCCGAGGTTTCTCTGGGAGGACATCTCTTTTGTCACAGAATTGGTCGACAGGGTCGAGGAATTTTTAGACACTAACAGACCCAATCAGACTTCACACCAAATCAGGTGGGCAGCATTAAAGGCGTACATCAGGGGATTCTGTATTGCAAAGGCATCGAATATCAAAAAAAAATGGGGGGCCCCGCTAGGCAAGCTCACTTGCGACCTTCGGGCGAAAGAAAGGCAAAACAAACTAATGCCTACAGCTAGCCTATCCACTGAGATTTTGAATTTGAAATCACAGATTAAAAACCTGGAAGTGGAGAAATTTAAACGAGCCCTTTTGAGATTCAAAATGATTATGTACTCAAAAAGCAACAAAGCAGGCTCGATGCTTGCAAATAAACTGAAGCAGAAACTAGCTAGCTCCCGAATACCATACCTCGTCCTTGAAGGTCAAAAAGTACATGCTCCTGAAGACATAGGAAAGGCTTTTGCCGACTTCTATGAACGCCTGTATAACATCAACTCTCATGAGACACCCAGAGTGATGTCTCCTCCGGATATCTCCTCCTTCTTACAGAGACTAGGCCTACCCAAACTCTCAGAGGAAGACAAGGTTAAGCTAACTGAACCTATTACTGAAATGGAACTCGGAATAGCAATTAAACAGTTGAAGACTGATAAAGCCCCGGGCCCGGATGGGTTTCCGGGGCAATTGTACAAAAAATTACAAACGCAACTCAAACCTGTACTCTGTCAAGCGTACAACGAAATCAGAACTGAAGGACAGATACTACAAGAATATCTTGAAGCAACTATAGTTGCGATCCCAAAGCCGGGTAAAGACCCGACCCTTTGCGGCAATTTCCGTCCCATTTCACTTATTAATGTAGACACAAAATTATATTCTAAAATTCTCGCGGAAAGGCTGTCTCCCCTGCTGCCGGGATTAATCAACACAGACCAGGTCGGATTCGTGAACGGCCGGCAGGGCCCGGACAATACGAGACGACTGATTTCCGTCTTTTCCGAGGCGAAGAGACGAGCTGTCCCCCTTCTGGCCCTGTCACTAGACGCTGAAAAAGCGTTTGACAGGGTCAGATGGGAGTATATGTGGAGAGTTTTGGACACGTTTGACTTCCCACCCGAAGCCATAACCATGATCAAAGTCTTGTACTCTAATCCAAGTGCCAGAGTAAGAGGGTTGGGCTTCTGCTCTCCTCCCTTCAATATTTCCAATGGTACCAGGCAAGGCTGTCCACTATCCCCCTTGCTATTCGCCTTGGTCATGGAACCATTGGCAGAACTGATTCGGATGTCGCCTGTCATTGAGGGATTACCAGTAAGCACCAGTCAGGAAAAGATTGCTCTGTATGCGGACGACGTTACTCTCTTTCTCACAAACCCCCAAAGTTCAGTCCCGGCGGTTTTCACTGCCCTAGAACAGTTTAGCCTTCTGAGCTATTACAAAATAAACGTCTCAAAAACAGAGGCATACAGTATTAACTTGCCCGAAGACCAACTCCTGAGCCTACGTGAAACGTATGACTTTCACTGGTCTACAACGTCCCTCAAACATCTAGGTGTTCACCTAAGTGCAGACCTAGACGTCATCCTCTCTTTAAACTTTGACGCCCTCATCATTGAGTTGCGATCCTTAACACACAGATGGGATTTCAGAGAAATCTCTTGGATGGGCCGCATCGCCACGGTGAAAATGTCACTGCTTCCTAAAGCGCTGTACCTATTCCGATGTCTCCCATTGAACATCCCGCATGGTACATTACAACAAATTCACCGAATTTTCTCTAAGTATGTATGGGGGAAAAAGATGCCTAGGATTGGCTACAAAACCATGCAGAGAGAGTTCTCCAAAGGTGGAGTAGCTTTTCCAAATATATTCCTTTACTATGAAGCCGCTAGACTATCACAGATCACGGCTTGGGGCCCGACTAGAGAGGAACCGAAATGGTTCAAAATAGAGGAACTACACCTACCTGAAGGCCTAGACTTACCAAGTATTCTCTGGGTTCATGAACACAAGCAGCTGGTAGATAGAGTTCCTAACCCCATAGTACAACAAAATATCAAAATGTGGCATGTACTTAGACATCATAAGGAGATTGCCCCACATCCCTCACCGATTCACCAGATAAGGGGTCTTCTCTGGGACCTACCGAATATCCATCTTGAGTTTTGGATACAACACAACATAGACATGGTGGAACATCTGTTTTCAAACGGTAAACTTATGACAGTTCATCAAGTACTTGACTTACTAAGCGGTTCTCCCTTATGGCTCTACTTTGAATGCTGTAGGGTACTCAGCTTACTTCGCTCCTGGAAATTTGGCACTCAGACGCTCAGACCCCATTCTAAATGGGAAGAAAGATGGCTGCTTGAGATGGGGACGTGGAAACCCCTCACATTCCACTACAAAGCCATGCTACAAGACCACTCAGAAGGCCTCCCAAGCCAATTCAAAATGTGGTGCAAGGAGTTGGCTTTAATCATATCAGATATAGAGCTGAAAGCAGCGATTGAATTGACAAAAAAAACGATCCATTGTATAACGATCTTCGAAAGTTATATGAAACTAATGCTACAATGGTACAGAGTCCCCACCAAACTGTCGAGAATGTTTCCTAATGTATCTCCCGATTGCTGGAGATCGTGCGGAAGGGTAGGCTCTAATTCCCATATATGGTGGTCATGTCCTAAAATAAAGGACCTATGGAAAGATGTCGAGACACTCTTGCATTCTATGAATCTGACTATACAGCTAACGTCAAGGGTGGCACTCTTCCACATCATGGATAATACTCTCCCCAAATGTAGCAAACAACTGGTGATCTATGTGATGGCGGCCACCAAACTTTGCATTGCTAGAGCCTGGAAACAGGTTACCTCACCCACGATTTCGGAAGTCTGTGAGGTAATACAATACTTAGCCAACATGGAAAAATTTGCATATAGCTCGTTAGAGCGAATGGAAGTTTACTGGGCAATCTGGGGTGACTGGATTCAGATCCAGTAGACCCATACGGACTCCCGTACTGCTCTTCCTCTCCCTAGGCAGTTGGGACTGGAGATACCGCGCACAATTTGTTTTACCTCCCCCTTTTTTTTTTTTTTTTTTTTTTTTTTTCCTCCCCTTTCTCCCCCACTCACTCTCTTCATGTCTCTATCTCTACTACCGCGTTCTTTACCCTAACCCCTTCCCCTTTCCTCACCTCTTCTTACCTGAACTTCCCCTCCCCCTCCCATGTGATGACTCCCTCCCTACTAACCCTATAACCTACCCCTTACTCCCAATGCCACTGAATGACCATGTCAAAATACAGACCGACAAAGTAATTGAGAAACGTGGTTACAACTGTCACTTCAACCCTATCACTACGACTCTGGAGTTATACTCCGCTATCCGTGACTTCTAGATACATAGTAGACTCCCCGCATTGACCGAATAAGAAGCACAAATATTGCTTACAATATATATGGATGTATATAACTCTGCAATACGCCTAATTGTTATATGTTAATGCTATGTAATCGTTTTGATGTACTTGTGGAAAGTAATTTCTTTCTTTGGTTATTTAACTGTATGTACCTTTTGTTCTTAATAAAGAAAAAATTTAAAACTCAAAAAAAAACAAAAAAAAAAAACCACCTGATCTGGGTGAATACGTTTCGGCATTATATCATTTAATCGTACAGCTAAAATTTTTGTAAATATCTTAATATCCTGGTTAATTAATGAGATAGGTCTATAATTATTGCAGTGTTGCTTATTTTTGCCTGGTTTAGGTATAACCGATATTCGAGCTGTTAGAAGTTCATGGGGGATCTCCTTTCCTTCTAATATCTGATTAAATATTGTAACCAAAGTGGGGCTCAATTCATCAATAAATGTTTTGTAAAATAGACCTGAGTAACCGTCAGGTCCAGGGGCTTTGTTGGTTTTAAGGTTATTTATGGTTCGCCTGACTTCTAAGAGAGTTATTGGGGCATTTAAATTGTTCAAATCTTCTGTTGTTATTTTAGGAAGATTACAGGTTTCTAAAAAATCTGAAGTTTCAGAATTTAATTTGGAACTATTATCATTTGTTGGAAGTGTGTAAAGATTCTGATAATAATTTGCAAATGTGTCCGCAATATGTTGGGGATGATTGGTGATTATGCCTTCCGGTTTTTGGATTTGGGGTATAGAAGTTATGCTAGTTATTTCTTTTAGTTTATTGGCTAGCATCCTATTGGGTTTATTGGCATGGATAAAATAGTGTGTGTCCACCAATTTTAGTGATCTAGACGCTTCTATATTTAGTAAGTTATCCAGGGTTTATTGTTTAGTATTAAGGGTTTTAAGTATCCTAGCATCTTGGTGTTTTTTGTTTAAATCTTGTAGTTTTGAAATTTCTTCTTTAAGTTTTAGAATTTGTTGCTGTGTAGCATAGTTGTGGTGTTTCGATTCTCTAATTAGAAGGCCTCTAGTATAGGCTTTAAGTGCGCCCCAAATTAATAATGGGTTATCTACTGAGTTATGATGCGATATTCATTTTTAATAAAGTGTTATGCTGTGTATTTAATAGACATGTACAATGCTAAAAAAATTCATTAAGTTTCGTTTTCATTAGTTAAATAAATAATTTTGTTTTGGCAAATTAGTTTAGTTAAGTTTAAAAAAAAAATTGTTTCGGAAAATTACTTATGTTAAGTTAAATCTTTTTTTTTGGATCTGTTCGCTTTTTTCGGGTACCATTCATTATTCATATGCATTATTCTATTCTGAAGTTTAGAATAGAAAAATGCATATGAATAAGAATGGATCCGTAAAAACGAAAGGATCCGAAAAAACGATTTAACTCAAAATAACTAATATGCCGGCGATTGCCAAAACAAAATTATCTAAAACCGCTGCCGCCACCCACATCGCCAGTACTACCTAAACCTATTAACCCCTAAACCACAGTTCCCCGACATCGCCGACACTAACTAAATCACAAAATAAAGCTATTAACCCCTAAACCGCAGTTCCCCAACATAGCCGACACTAACTAAACCTATTACCCCCTAAACAGTTGTTCCCAAACATCGCTGAAACTAACTAAACCTATTAACCCCTAAACCACCGTTCCTAAACATTGCCGGCACTAACTAAACCTATTAACCCCTAAACCGTTGTTCCCAAACTTCCTAACACTAACTAAACCTATTAGCCCCTTAACCACCGTTACCAAACATTGCAGACACTAACTAAAACACTAAATAAACATATTAACCCCTAAACCGCCAGCCCCCACATCGCAACAACCTAAATTAAACTATATTAACCCCTAAACTACCTATTTTAAAATCAATACAAACTTACCTGTGAAATAAAAATAAAACCAAAGCTAGCTATAATATAACTATTTACTAACTACCTGTGAAATAAGAATAAAACTTAAGCTTACACTAATAAAACCTAACATTACTAAAAAATAAAAAACCTAACATTACAAAAAATAACAAACAAAACTATCCAAAAAAAAAATTATTCCTATTCTAATACCCTGTTAAAAAAAACAAAAAACAAAACCTAATCTATAATAAACTACCAAGGGCCCTTAAAAGGGCCTTTTATAGGGCATTGCCCTAAAGTTAACAGCTCTTTTGCAAAAAAATCAAAACAAACACCCCCTAACATTACAAACCCCCATCCCCCAAAATAAAAATAAACCTAATCTACCCATTGCCCCGATAAGGGCATTTGTATGGGCATTGCCCTTAAAAGGGCATTCAGTTCTTTTTTAGCCCATTAAAAATAAAAAAAGCCTAATCTAAAAAAAAAACACCCCAAAAATTAAAAAAATCCCATTACAAAAAATAACTTATTAAATTAAATTATCCAAAATAATAAAAATTATTCCTATTCTAATACCCCGTTTAAAAAAAAAAAAAAAACACCCCCAAAAAAACAAACAAAACCTAATTTATAATAAACTACCAATGGCCTTTTGTAGGGCATTGCCCTAAAGTTAACAGCTCTTTTGTAAAAATTTAAAACAAACCCACCCAAAGCCACAAAATAAAAAAACCTAACTTAAAAAAAACCTAATCTACCCTTTGCCCTGAAAAGGGTATGTGTATGGGCATTGCCCTTAAGAGGGCATTCAGCTCTTTCTCCGCTCATTAAAATATAAAAAGCCCTAATCTAACACTAACCCCAAAATCAGTACTCACAGTTGCTGAAGTCCGGCGAACGATCTTCATCCCAGCGGCGAAGCATCTAGATCCAGGTGGCTCCATGTTCATCCATCGTGGGACCGGCATCTTCTTCATCTCTGCAAAGGCGGAGCGGTCGATGCGTGGAGGCAGAGGTCCAGGCAAAGGTCCATCGGTCCGATGATCATCCGCCGCACACTGAGGATTCAATGCAAGGTACCCCTCTTATATTGGGGTACCGTTGCATTCCTATTGGCTGAAAAATTTAAATCAGCCAATAGGAATTAGAGCTGCTTAAATCCAGTTGGCTGATTTGAACAGCCAATAGGATTTAAGCAGCTCTCATTTCCTATAGGCTGATTCAGAAAGGGAATTTAGCACTCCAAGTGGCTGCAAACCTTAGCTACAAGTTAAAGACAAACATAGGTGATGCACAGAGGACATATATTGAGCTCTATTGCCTCTGAATTATAATTTGTACCAAGCTGTGTTGCTGTAAAGACAAGGTGTTATTATCTGTTAGACCAAAGTCCAGAGTAATCTTCCCGGTATGCAACCGTGGTTTCACCGCACTCTAGGTCTGACCGGACTGGAAGTTAGTCCTTGACTGGGGGCACTGTAACAGTGCTTGTTTTTTATATGCTTACATGATCGTATGGGAAGCTGCTAGTTTGGAGTCTGCACTTTCATGTTTACAAGAATTTAAAAGCCCACCATTTTTAGAATGAGATTACAGAAGAAAGGGTCAGAATAAATAAACAAAACATAATTCAAAATGTACTACATATTTTATATTATAATTTCAAAGTTCTTAATGTTCCTTTAAAATGTACCAGGCACAGTGTGCAGTGCAAAAACAGCAGACGGAGTGCCATAGTAAGATAAAGTCTGTCATAACATTTTGTAAAAAATGTTTCTCTAACAGTTGTGAAAGGAGCAGTGTATGTTCATGTGAGGGTTTGTCTGTCTGCCTGTGCATCTGTGTGCAAAGCTACATGTCTGGGTTTGTATGCGTGGGTGAACAAATGTGTGCATACTCAAGTGCACGTTTGTCTGTCTGCCTGTGCATCTGTGTGCAAAGCTACATGTCTGGGTTTGTATGCGTGGGTGACCAACTGTGTGCATACTCAAGTGCACGTTTGTCTGTCTGCCTGTGCATCTGTGTGCAAAGCTACATGTCTGGGTGTGTATGCGTGGGTGACCAAATGTGTGCATACTCAAGTGCACATTTGTGTAGACATTCTTTTTCTCTATAATTCTGTGTTTCCTTACATACCTATGATTTACTGTATCTGCAATCAATAATTACTGAGAACATTTATACTGTAATTTAATTTTCATTTATTTTTTTTAGCAAACATCATTCAAAATTATATTTTGTGAGATATCCTTGCTCCCTTTGTTCATATTGTCCACTAATTTTTATTGGATGCCACATTTAAGTCAAACTATTTTTCAAATAAACTATTATTATTTAGTATGTTTGAGGCTACCTACTAAGTATATGCAATTCAATAACTACTTAACTATTTAAATAGTGAAAATAAAATATGCATTTGATTAATTCAACTTGTACTGCAAAGCAAAATGCCAAAGAACTTCACATTTCAACACACACACATTTATTTTTTATTATTAAGAAAAAAAACACACGTACAGACAGAAAAATATGTATTTCTTTTTTATTAAGAAAAATTGAACATTTAGGCAGACTTTTGTGGCAGCAAATTTAAAATATTAAATAAAATGAATGCAATAATATTTTTTTTTTCATAGAAAGTGTTTTTGAATTAAAGAGTATGCAATCACTGAGGTCAAATGAAGGAAAGGACAGCAATATTTTACATGTCTTTTCCTATATGATAGAACACCATCTTTTAAAAATAGGGAGCATGTTAGTTCCAGCAACAAAACTGTCATGTTTTGCAGCCATATAGGTTATTTTTTATAATTATATTCTGACCTCTTGGTTATGTTTTAACCCATTTGCATCAGCAGCAGCTAATTTATGGAGCGATCTCAGTGGGTGGCAATCGAAACATGACATGAAAATGACATCAATAGGTTTGTTGAGTGTAGAGACACCTTCTGCTACTGTTTCGATTGCTTTTATATTTTCTCACATGGCACTGCTGACTCTAATATGAACCCGTTCTTTTGTCTTATAATACTTGATCAATTGTATTGTGTTCATTGATATTTATTATGTTTTTAGCTAATTTTCATAATATGTTTATTCTACAAATGGTAGAGTAAAAAAGTAACATTGTCAATGTATCATGGTTTTGAAAATAATAAATGTATTTTGTCATGTGAAATAGAAAAATTAAAGTGGTTATCTGAAAGACATGTAACACATGACAAGTTCAGCATTTTTTCCAAGCTTGATACACCAAATTTTTATACATTTCTGTTTCTCTCTCTTTTTTTTTTAAATATGTTCCAGAAAAGACACTTTATTTACCTGCTTATTTATAGCACTATGACAATAGCTGTAGTGATTACATAAAATTTAGCAAGGGATTACAAAGAATGAGTGTCATATGAGAAACTCCTATAGATAGGATT